>NC_043967.1:39131420-39432964 GCF_902148855.1 Sphaeramia orbicularis | reverse complement strand
TGTTTGCCTGTAGGAAAAGTGGAAAGATATTAACATTTATTTTTTGTTATATTTATTTTGAGCTGAAAGACAATTTATGAGCTCCATTCATTCACAGTTGACCCAGTGCTGTAATTCAGTCTACCTGCATGCTGCATCTTGCAGTGTTAGAAAGAGTGAAAAAAGAAATCCAAGCTTCACCTTTTTTTCATTAGTCGTTTTTCCATTGGACATCTGTGCAAAACTTCACTGATATTTACTAAATGTCGAAAAAACACAAGTGCGTAATGTCGGTTTTTCCATTAAATCACAAATGCGACGATTTGTTTTTATTATCGTGAGATGACACAAGAAGTCATTTCATAAACATGGTGACGAACGTAAATATGGTGTTAATTTACAGATATATTCATTTATTATATTACCCCTCTATCTCATAATAAATTTAAAAAAGATTGGGTTTCCTGGTTTGTCCATGCATTCCTCGACATATTTCTTCTTCTTCTTCACTTGTTGTAACGTACATCAACATCCAGTTTTTAATTCACCTGACTCTAGTTGCGAAAAAAAAAGGGCTTTCCATCGCAGTTTTGCATGACATACCATTTGCGCTACGCCCAAAAAAACACCTCTTGCCAGCACAAAAACTTTTAATTGAAAAATTAGACTTTTGGCGATATTGTCATTTTTCGTAATTTTTTTCATTTTAGGTAAATTTTTATGCGCAAGTTATATTTGCACAGTTTGAGGGTCAATGGAAAAGCGACTATTGATGTGCTGCAAATTTATTTATTTTTTATACATTTAAATAAACATGTACTTAGACATAAAGAAAACCCACACAAGCACAATACAAAAAAACAAATTACACAACAATTAATAGTATATTAGACAAAAGAAAACAAGGCAAAATCATACAAAAAACAACAACAACAACAAAAAAATAATATCAACTTCTCTTTACGAGGCTCAGGGCTGACTGAGAGTTAATATAATGTATACTAACAACAAATTTCCTTCAAGAGGACTACAAATTTTAACAGTTATGTCGTACCACCAAGTTCTATAAAAATTGATGCTTTTGTGTCCACATCCCACTGAAAAACAAACAAAAAACAAACAAACAAACAAACAAACAAACAGATTATGTGACCTCCTGGGCAGATGTAAAAACACAGGAGAATACACACACACAACACACAGGACTTGTTGTGTGTGGTGTCAGTGACAGTGGGATTATGGGACGTGGAGCTGCAGCAATCTGTCTCTTCACTAACAGAACTGGGTCTCACGACACAACACACCACATGGGGAAAGTGTCAGAGAAGTGATCTCTTTTTAGGATTTGCCACTGTAATATTTAGGACACACACGCCACATTTAGACTGTATGGTCTGTGTGTGCATGCAAACAGTGAGATGTATATCACAGTAATGCACAGACAGGGTTTCTGCACATCACGGATGCTTTCAGTACACACACGCACGCACAAACAAACACTGCAAATCTGCTTCTGCAGGCGTCCTGTACACTCACAGGCAACCAGAGGCAGCTCCTGTTTGCATGCCAACTGTAACATACTTGAATTGTGAACTCAAATCCACTCAAGTGAATTATGCAGGGAATGTACAAAACAGCAACCCAAGAGAAAGAAAGTAGAAATGTGGTGGAAGAATACCGCTTCCCCTGAAAACTGAATATTTATGATGCCATGACACACTGTACTTCTGCTAAGGCCTCTTTTCTCGACTCTGTCTCATGTATGAGTGATAAATCTACCCACCAAACTTATTACCTACCATAGTGTTCATTTCTCGCTTCTGTGTATCGCTGTGCAGATAAACTGAACTAAGTAACTAAACTGAATTCAAATGAATGAAAAAAAGATGCATTTCCATTTTTTTCTTTTTCTTTTTTTTTTTTTCTTCTTGGTTTCAATCTCTAGTCTGCCTTATTTTCCACCTCTGAACCAACATGGAATGTTTGAGCACTGATGACCATTTAATTATTCTGTTTCTGTATTAGCAACATGATATGCAGGCCATGCACACTGTATGAATATGTCAGCTAAACAGCAGATATGGTATCCTAATGCACTAATGCATAATGATTTGTGGAACTATAAGAAGATTGGCTATGCTCTGGTACACACAGTAATGTATTCCTATACATATGTATGCACACACATATCAGCCAACCAGCGCGCACATTTGACAGTGAATTTGTGTCGATGGAATGCATAGGAATAAATGGCTCCAATTGCTTTCCCCTGCTCTTATTAGAATATGACATTATACACATATTTCTTTATCACACTATATGTAACCAAAGTTTATTCATAGGTGTTAATTTAAGGTGCCTGATCCTTCAAACAAGAGATGTCTTTTTTAATGAAACTTGGCATGATATCGGAAATATAAATATGTTCTAAAAAGCCATATAATAAAACATTAAATCATAATCTGGATGATTATTAGAAATATATAAATTTAAATGTCAGTAGCACCAAGACTGAAGCACCATTGGAAATTAAACACATTATATTACTCACTTTACAAGTTATTGAACAAATTAAGTCATTTTAACCACTGTGAAGTATAAAGAGCTGCTGGTACAGAAAATATAAAACCTAATTTGGTTAACTCCCAGCAGACTTCTGTATTTATAACTTTACCATCAGCAGGAAACACAACACAAATATATCAAAGAATAAAGTTAGTTCTCAACAACAACAAACTAGATTTATCACAGTTTGCTCATCAGCATGCAGACTGCATGCAGGCGCGACAATCACCATCTGTATCTAAAGCAGTTTTATTGTTTTGACAGGTGAAGCCAGAGGTCACATTACACCTCCTGTGGAATATATGATTTCATCTTACATGCTGATTAAGACGATGATGCACCCATACGTACTGGTAAAAATCATTTACTAAGATGGAGTGTGATGAGTGTGTTGATACATATATAACATGTAATGTGTGTAATTTCATGCAGTTAATGTGCCAGTGATACAGTACAGTCTTGTAGGAAGTAGTTTTGAGTCATTAAATGGGCTATGATGGATGCCATGTTTATACTGAAAAGCTTTTTTTTAAAACAAAATGGTTTATTTCAATTTTCGCAAGTTGTTTCTCGCGGTGAGTAAATGGATATTGGAATCTTATAGGGAATGGTGTACTGCCACAACTTCTACTGGCACTAAGGTCATGTTTAGACTATTACTCACATTTTCTATTGGGATACAAATAAAATAATTATAAAATTAAACCAATACTATTTATGTAATCTTTAGTTTACAACATCTGATGATATTGAAGAATGCAAAATTTACTAGAAATGCTTAAAGCTGCACATTACTTTCGTCACCAATTTTTCATCAAATCGGTAAAACCCGAGTCATAGCCTAAGTATCACGAATCTGTAAGTTTTTCTGTGATTACACACCTGAATCTCTTCCCTCACGGTGAACATTTTTGAAGTGTAAACACCGTAAGTACTCCATTTGTTTACAAACAGAGCCAGTAGATCACTCGGGCATTTTCAGAAATTTGTCGCGATGTGCACTGTGGGAAGCGGAGCTCCATGCAACCGCAGTAGCAGCACCAGCAAACATGTCAACCAAGCGAAAGAGGATGCATGGAACTCTGCTTCCCACAGTGCACGTCGCGACAAATTTCCGAAAATGCCCGATTAACCTACCGGCTCTGTTTATAAACAAATAGACTGTCTGTGGTGGAGTACGCTTCGAAACTGTTTACCATGAGGGAAGAGATTCAGGTGCAAAATCACAGAAAGACTCACAGATTCGTGATACTTAGGCTATGACTCAGGTTTCACAGATTTGATGAAAAATTGGCGACAAAAGCAACCATGATGGGCCAGGACGTAGTGATATGCAACAGTACGCCAACTACCAAGGAAGCGCTTACTGAGCATGTCTGTTGGGCCCATTTTCTACACAACAAGCTATATCATACATTTATGTCAAGTTGTATGTGTAGTTCATGTTCATCATACAAAGCAACAATGGCATCTGCAAATCTAGGTTTGATATCATAACTTCTCAAACACTGTTTTACATGTCCACACAAAAAACACACTGTATTTGTGAGTCAGTAACACTTTGATTTACTTAAAACCATTTGTGTATGTGGTTGAGAGACGAATGCATAGAGGAAAATGTCAACTTTCTGAGAATCTTTCAACACCTGGTTTCAGATCACAAGTGGCCAAAACTATATATGAATGTAAATGTTCACCAAGATGCATTGGAATAAATATACTGAACAGGTTTTTTGAGGTTTGTGTGATGTATTAAACCTCATATTATGTAATGCAAGTGTTTCCTGATGTTGGCCTGTAAAGGCACAACAGAGAACAAAATCATTAGCTACTTATATTTTTCACAGTTATAATAGTTCTCCAAACTATTTTGCCTGTTTTTCTTAGCAAGATCATATGATACAAATCATGCATTTGTCTGGTGGTGATGGGTGTAATAAATGTGTATTTCCTTCGGCGCTGGTGAAAATGTCATAGGCAGTAATGAATTCGGAACACAAGAGGACACCTTAGAGCAGCATGATTCTATTCGATGTTATTTACTTCACATGAACTTCAGAGTCTCCCTGGAACTTCAACATTTGACTATGCACTACATCAGTGTTTCCCAACCAGTGTGCCGCGGCACATTAGTGTGCCGTAAAAAATCATCAAGTGTGCCGTGGAAGATGATCCAATTTGACCTGACTGGTACTGGAAGAACAGTGTGATATAGATACATACGAGTGGACGCACTAACGATCCACTCAACCACAACAGTCTCTGTTTGCCTTTGCAAAAATAAAAATAAAAGTGAAAGTGAACCAGCCCCGTGCGGTGCGTTCTGCAGATAAAGCCCCCCCACTAGTGACGCACGGATTAGCGAGTAACCCCCAAACCCCAGGTATCAGGCTGGGGCAGGGGGATATCCCTCCCATACTATTACACATCGGACTTCAATCCGTAGGTTCCTCTGAGGGGTCGCTGACGAACCGCTCTCAGCTTTCTTGTTCCAAACACTCCGTGACAATGTGCCCCGATGTGCCCTGCCCCCCCCCCCCCCCCAAAAAAGAGAGAGACTCAGAGCTGTTGAGGAGCATTTGTGTGTGTCTTTCTTCAATTCCTGCAGGAATATGAGCTTTGTGTTCAACTGAACAGGTCCAGGTTTCACACCCAGTAAGTACATTGAGACTAGATTTGTATAATATTTCAGTAAACACACTTTTTGTGACATTTTTGTTTGGTGTGTGCCTTGTGATTTTTCTAAAGTAAATATGTGCCGTGGCTCAAAAAAGGTTGGGAAACACTGCACTACATGCACTGTGTTTAGTGTTTGAAGTGCATGCCTAATTTACAACAGTTGTCCTCAGAATACTATTTGTTCAACTCACCCAGGACTTAAAACATGTCCTAAAAGATACATGCTATTTTAAAGAACTACTCTGTAACTAATCAGGTAGACAAGCAACACACCACTTTCCTTTCTTGCTAATTCAGAATTCATGATGAATGGAGAATGGCCCTTAAGAAACTCACAGTGGTGGGTTGTTGTTTTTTTTTTTAAACTCGTCTTTGCTTAAGACATCAGCACTCCTCTTGGAAATCTGCCCAAAAGGAAAAACAGATATTTATAGTTTCAGGACATCTGGATTGTCAGCTTCTTTGGTTTGATCACCTTTGAATTCCGTGAATCCTCAAAGCTTCAAAGGTTGTCAAAGTTGGATTTCCTAGCAAAGCTCTGTGTCAGATAAAAAATAAAAAAAGACCAACTTCACACTTTTTAAAGCAGGTAGATTAAATCAACAATAAACCCATCAGCAAGTGTATTTAGTGTATGCACTCACCAGGCCCCTGTGTGTACTTTGTTTTTCAGGTCGGCTGCTTAAATTGCTGCCTTATGAGTCCTGATTGTCGTAATAGACCAGCAAAAAGCAGACATATCTGTGCAGATCAGGCATTGGATGTCCTTGTGTTTAGAAGTCTGGTAGAGCTAGAGAGGACCAGGGAGCAGATCATTGGGTCTAAATGTGGTAGTCCCACTCAGGGGGCCCTGTGATCACTCCTGAGAGAGAGCAGGAGGTGCAGAGAGAAGAGAGAGATTGAAGATTGTGTTTGTGTGAAGGCCTGTTTCCACTCAATTTTGTTCCAAGGCTGAGAGTGAGAAGGGGGCTGTGGTAGATTACACATCAAGAAGATAAGAGATGATAGATATCTTTACCTGAGCACCTGAGTCTTACCTGATCCGACTCAATACTGAGTTACTTTGATGTAGCTTAAACCTCAGAGTAAAGGATGAGCCAGTTCAGACTCAACTGAAGATTTATGCAACGTGGTTCTGAATCTTAGTGCCTTGAATTCAGAAGATTAATGCTAAGGATGTGCAGTAGGAAAGTAACATAGCCGACATTTACCTGTTTATGTTATGGACTCCATCTTCTCCATACCTCCATTAACCCTCAAAGTCCTAAACAGCCATCAGCGACCAAACACATTTACTGATTTAACCCATAAAGACCCAAACCTCGACCAGCGACCGAAAGCATCTACTGAACGAAATATTTAATACCTGTTGATCCACTAATCTGATCAATACATGTAAATAATTGGTGTAAAATACAGTTTGTCGTCTTTTCATGGTCATCAGATATGACCCATCTGGACGTTCAGAGGCTCTGTTGTGAATGTGGAACCACTGTCATCTTCTACAACATTGATTCACCAGTAAAACCCATGGAGTTGGATCAATGACAGTGGATGGACACATTTGGTTTCACGTTCACTTATTGACATCTTTGCTGAAAAAGTCATTTTTTCTTCAATTTTCTGTTTTGATATAATAATCTTCGAATTAACTCTGACTTTTCATGAACATCTAAATTAAATACAGAAAATTAAATACAGGAAAATACATGATTTACAGTGAAAATTGCTAAATACACAAGATAATTTGATAACGAATAGTGACAAATCACTTAAGAAAAGTGAACTACAGAGAAAAATTCATTTGTGAACTGACACAAAACTAGCACTGGGTCGTTATGGGTTAAAACCCCTAATTCTATAAATACATATAGATAATTCAAGTAAAATGTAATTTATCTTTCCATCATCATCAGACACGACTCATTTGGATGCTCAGAGGCTCTGTGGAAGCACTGTCATGTCCTGCAACACTGATTCACCAGTAAAACTCATGTAATTTGACAAATGGAATTTGCTGTAGACACTCATTTTTGTTTAGTTAATGACATATTTTGTGAAAAAGTCCCTCTTTCTTCATTTTTTTCTGTTCTGATATGATAACCTCCACATTAACTCTGAGCTTTTATGAAATCTACATGATCGGTACACTAAATATAGGAAGATTTGTAGTATTTACTTAAAAAAAAAAAAAAGGATGATAAAAATAAGTATTGGCAAGACACTCGGGGAAAGTTAAGAAGTCCCTTTTTCTTCATTTTCTCTGTTCTGATATGATAACCTCCAAATTTACTCTGAGATTTATGAAAATCTACATGATCGGTACACTAAATATGGGAAGATTTGTAGTATTTACTAAAAAAAAAACAAAAATATGATAAAATAATAAGTATTGGCAAGACACTCGGGGAAAGTTAATGTAGAAAAAATTAATTTGGTACTCACCACAAAAGCAGATGCAGAATATCATCTATGTACAGAATATGTATATGACAAGTTATAAACAGCTTGATATCTACAGTTGCTGTTGTTAAAGGCTCATGTTTTGCTCCAATTTATGGCCAGTTTGACAGCTTTATTTCTAAATATGTAATATACAATACAACATGTATAAATATGATTAACTTTTGACACAGGCGTCATCTGTTATTTTACTATTTATTTGTTTTTAATTATTCTGAGCAGCTTTTGTCTAATTCTTGTCTCATTTGGTTGTTTTTATGGAATGTTTAATTTATTGTGACTTCATAGTTGTATCCATTTTGAAGAAGTGTAGCCAGTCTCTGCATCAGTTTTTACTGTCAGACACAGTCAAAGAAATAAAATCAGAATAATAAAGAACAAATATGGTGGAAGTCAAAGAGACGGTGAAAACCTTGTCACTTGTGCGTGACCACATTTATTATTAGGTCAGTGATTTGGTCTGAGCTTTGGGATATGTGACAAGATTAGTTTTGCTACCGTGGCAAAACACTGACCTTAATATGTGCAGAATGTATGTGACCATGACGGACATTGTGTTTACATGTGCACCAGTGTCACGGTTTTAGGGTTATCAGATTGATCACATTTGGGGTATACTGTTTACATGCTACACAGAGAAATCTGGATATTCCTATGTTAAATAGAACCACAGTTTCTGGTGAGTGCATGCTGTTTGCTCAGGTGCCTCTGATGTTTACAAATGTACACAAACTGGCAGTTTAATGTGGCATCCCTCTAACTGTCAGTCTAAGTTTAAAGATTGAATAGTTCCACATCTCAGTGCTTTTTCACGCCTACACTGTCAAGTATCTAAAATTGTAATTACTGAAAAACAAAATTCAGTGTTTTCATTGCTCAGATAGTGACACGCTTTTGTTGTTGCTGTCATGTTATGTGGCTAAAGCTGCACCTGTGCAGGTTTTAAAAAGCAGGTGGAAAACAGGATGTATGCAGGCAATAATAAGAGTATTCCAACTTACATTAATCAGCCTTCTTTAAACTGGGGTATGAGGTGCAATACAAAACACGAACAGGATACTTCAAAAGGCAATCAGAATCAGATACTGAAGTCAATGTAAAAATTGACATACAGTATATAAAGGTAAGTATACTTAATGCCATTAAAAAGGCACAGTCCAAACATGTGGTGTAATTTCCAGAAAATGATTTGCTCAGGTGCCTACAGTATTTTGTATATGTTGCTCATGAGACAAGTAACACAGTTAACAGCCATATTTTTTTTTCATTCCTGATGCATGCGACGCTGGCATTTGGACTAATCCCTAATGTTGTACATTGAGTTGAATCTCTTGTACAGAGTTACACTTGACTGGTAACTTTAGGTGTGGTCAATAGTCTATATAAAGGCAGCAAAGAAAACACCCAAATGTTTTTTCCAGCTCAAAATGCCATGACTTATGATACAACAGAGAGAACGTGCCACTGACATGTTACAAGCTGAGCCGTGGTGAAGTCGCTCGCCGTCTACGCTGTCATCGTAGTACAATCAGTCGTCTGAGTGCCAGAGAACATGAGACGGGCTCGAATCCTCTGGACAGGATCATGACACTTGTCAGTTCCATGCGTCGTTGCTGCACTGTTTGTTTGGAAGCCAGAGGTGGACACACCCAATTGAATGATGACATTTTCAGTTTCTGAGTACCTGTATCCAGTGACTGAATAAACATGTTAAGCTGATCACAATTTGTCCACAATTCATTGTCTAATGACCAATGCTTCCCTATTTAATATGAAGGTAACCCCCAACCAATTAATTTAATATATCTCCAAATATGCATATTATTCTGACCCGTGCGTTTTTAATGGCACTAAGTATATTTTTGTCTGCAATACTGCATGCGCTGTGTGTATCAGTGGCGGCTGCTCATCTTTCAGAGAGGGGAAGCTCATTGTCGGCTTACATAAAAAAAAAAAAAAGTCAAGTTATTTAAACATAAATTCAGCCCTCTGTTCCTTTTTAAGAAATGGTCAGTGACCTTATCGTACCAAGTAAACAAGAAAATGTTGAAATTATGTTAAAAAAAAAGTGATAACAACAAACCCCACCCCATCAATCCAGCTGATGTCATCGTGTGCATGTGCTGATGTCATTATATTAATTGCCTTTATATACTGTATGTGCCAAGTTTGAAGTAAATTGAAACAAAATTGATGTTTTATAGACATGTGAAATTTCGCCCATTATAAGTAAATGTCAGAAGAAAACTATGTACAAAATTCATCAAAAATTTAACTTTGACCTACTTTTCCCAAAATATAATGACATCTATTCCGGGTCACTGGCAATCTATAAACCCAATTTGATATGAATTCAACCAATAGTTTTGCTGCAACAGTATTAACAAACAAACAAATCGAAGCAAAAACAATACCCCTTGCCTCTCTCATTTGTCCCCGTTCATCAATGACTTTCTCACCACCACTCCAGTACATTTTACCAACAAGTACTTAACTCTCCTTGTGCTTCCTGTCCATCTGCCCACAAATGTGCATGGTTCCAGCTTCTACACCCACCATGAACGTCGTGCACGAGGAACAGAATGTGTGCTTTGTGTGTGTTCGGAGACCGCTGTGCTCTATTTGACATCATATCGAATTTGGTGGGGTCGAAGACAGGGTGTTTGCTGAGCCTAATTTACCTGGGCTAGACCTCACAGAGGGCCTGGGAGGGGCTGATAATTAAAATGGCTTGCTGCTGCTGGATGGAATATTCATGGGAGATTACTTCCACTCTTAAACATCCCTGCACTCCACTGAGACATTTATGTGTGTACCCACAACAAACATGCATGTGGCCTCATATATTAGTATTTGTATCTTTTATTTGGTGTTTTTAGCATGTACAGTGTTTGAGTTTCTGTGCTTGTTTGCACCCCTCTGTGACCTTTCCCGCTCACGTAATGTACAGTCATCAACTCGCTGCAGAAGATATGTAGGTCAGTGTGAGACACCAGACAAGATGAGATGAAAGACAGAGAGAGAAATAATGAAATTGACAGGCCCCATGAGGTGATGACAGCAGGCTGTCCTCTCTAGTTGATGGATGACAAATGTTTAGTGTCCATGTCTGTCAATGTCTCTGCTGCATGTCTTCATCAATACAGTACCAAAACAGGAAATATGGCCTTTTGGCTTTAATTAACTTTGTCATTGACGTTTACTCCCACAGATAATGTTTTGATAACATGGATTAGTGGAGATTTTAAAAACTAAACTTGGAAAAATAAAAATGAATATTGTGTAGAGCCCAGCCTAAAATGTAGAAAACTTACTTAGAGAGGATGAACTATAGGTCACTTTTAATTTTGTTTTTTTTTTTCTACATATTTGCAGCATTAAAAGACCCCCAAAACATCTGACGTGTTGAATGAAACCTGGCATAAAACATCAGAAAATGAATGTAACAAAGGTCATGTTGTCTGAATGAAAGGGTTAAAGACATATTTCTTCAAAGGGAGGTCATAATATATACTACCCCCTTGGTTTATAGAAGCTGTTTTTCCTGGAAATGTTTTTCAACTGCTGCACAAAATGAAACTGAAATGCATGTGTTGTGTGGGGTCATTATAACTTTATTAAGGACTTACTTCTAAAGGCTAGGCTGTGGTCAAGTAGACAGGTTGTGGGTTTGCGACGTGAACTGAATGAGTTAGAGTCTAGCGTTATTATTGGGCTATATAAAAATAAATAATAATAAATAATAAAACGCTGGAGGACTTCAATCACACATTAAAATCAAATGCCTAAATAAGCCTCATAAGCTGTCTGCACCCACCACCACTGATTTAAAATATGTTCAGTTTAGATTCAATTAATTTCAAGTATATAATGCCATAAAAATTAACTCAATCAAGTTTTAGTCTGAAAAAATCAACTAATCATGAATACTCATTCCAAGTTGTACTGTTAATTAGGTAATTATTTACTAAGCGACAACCATAAATCTTAGATATTATGCAGAGCACTAACTTAATTATATTTACACATAACCCCGATCTGTCCACGCATGAACCTGAGTGAGGACAGATATTATATTTTAGAAAATTGTATTCATATTCCACATTCAAGCCTGACTCTATCTGTCTATGATGGCCAATGTGCTATTTTGATGAGTAACTCACTGTAAACGATACACCATGTCCGTTATGAGCAGAGAGACATTCTGAAAAGCTTGACCTTTAATCCAAGTGTCGAACGGACCGGCGGCTCTGCTCAGCCCCTCAGTTCCCCCTCTCCCTCTCCCTCTGCCTCCCCTCATTAGGATGAATTTGAATGTGAGGCCATGAAGGCGTAGAGCGAGAGTCAGAAATGACATGAAAACAGTAGGAAGGCAATAAAAGAGCCTTGTTAGAAGAATTTTATTACCACTTACTCCCCTCATATTCTAGAGAACAGCCTGTTCACACCAGGCTGTGGCTCTATATCTGTCATAATGGGGCTTAAAAAAGACCTTTGCTATTTTCATTTTTTCTCTCATGTTTAGTCCAGACAATTTAGATATTTGGTGCCATCTTCATTTCTTCTAAAAACCAACAAAAGTAAATGTCTTCCCCTTGCTGATATGTATGAATATACTTCAAAATACAATATCAGTCAAGTCACATACACTCAGTTTTTCCAAGATGTAGTTTGCAACCGATTACTGTGCCCTGAGCGACACTTGCTGTAGAGATGGAAACTGTATATGTAAAAACAAAAACAGTGATTTTTATCTTGCTTAAAGGACAAAGGTCATTTTTTCCTTGAGGGTGTTTTCAATATAGTCCAGTTACAGTGAAAACCAGCAAAGTGTGAAAATAAAACTCGTATTTTCAGTTGTTGTCTTGCAACTATTATTAAAAAAAAAAAAAAACTGGGACCAGACAAAGCAGCTTTGAATGAAATGGATGAAACAGGTAGAATGTACATGACAACAGTGACATACAGTTCCTAAATTTACTGTTCACTCGACTTAACTTGGTATGATCTGATCTGATATCCCATCATTCACCTGGGATCAGACAGCAGGAGGTGGTGTATGGGCAGGTAGACACAGCTTAGGTAGCCTCTTAGGCTACATTCAGACAGCAGGCCTTGATGCACAATTCGGATTTTTTGTGAAATCCAATTTTTTTTGTGTGCTAGTTCACAGGGGCGCCACTACAGATTGTGGGCCCCATGAAAGTTAAATGTTGTGGACCCTGTCATAAAATTCAGTAGCTTGTTGATTTGTCAGAGTGTGTGTGTGTGTGGGGGGGGTGTCAGGGGGTCACTTGCGCTGGCGTGAAAACGAAACTAAAACCTAACCTAACATGTTTTCAACATCCGATTCCCGACTTCTATGCTTCTCTTGTACAGCGGATCAGAGGACATTTTCACAACTTCTAGCCTGTATCCACTGGACCCCCTCCTCTGCTCTATGGGCACCCCCACAAATGCTGGGCCCCATGAATTTGTCACGTTTACACCCCCTTATCGGTGCCCCAACTCATTCATATTACACAATAAATGTGACTTCTATCAGTTTTGAGTATGCGACCCTCAGGTGACCCGCATGCGCAAAAGAGGTCCTGACATAACACGTGACCATCCAGGCACGCACTGTGTTTACGGAAGTGACACTCCTGGGATGCAGAATTGTCACGTTTGTTGCATTTCAATTAAGTAAAGATCAGATAAATGTGACCTGGCCGTTCAGACTGAAGTTGCAATGCAAAATATCAGATATGTTTCAGATTTAGGACCACGTATGAAAGTTTTTAAATCCTGAGTCGGATTTAAAAATCAGATTTGTGGTGTTAAAACTGTCTTTAACAGATCGGATACAGGTCACGTATGGGCAGAAAGATCGGATTTGGGCCACATTTGCCTGCAGTCTGAGTGTAGATTAGTGATTAACATTTTAAAGTGAATAATGCACGCTTAAAGGTTCAGTAAGATGTATGATTTGTGAACCCTTCTTTATGGTGGCAGCCAAAACAATATCAAAACAAAAAAAGTCAAACAAAAAACAATTAAATGCATATGTGGGGTGGGATGGTGCAGCAGTTATCACTCTTACCTCACAACAAGAAGGTTCTGGGTTTGATCCCAGTCTCAACCTTTCTGTGTGCAGTCTGCAAAGGGTCTCTCCGGGTACTCTGGTGTCCTCCCACTGTCCAAAGACATGCATCTTAATAGGTTAGGTTAAGTTGTTCATGTCTGCCCCCCAGCAATGAACTGGCGACATGCCCAGGGTGTACCCGCCTTCACCCATTGGTAGCTGGGATGGGCTCCAGTGCCCTGCAACACTCCTGAGGACTGACTGGTTCAGAAAATTAATGAATGAAAAAGAAAAAAAAATGGAATTGTGTCTATTGTGGTAAGGTCTGGTTCACAGTCAGACATGAAAGGTAACAGTAATGCTAAGGCTGAATACCCCTTCCATAAAATAGAAAAACAAACCACTTCTGACCCACAGTAATAGCATGCTATTCTCTCTGTAGGTAAACAATTTTCTGGGTAATTATACAGTAATTAAAACATAATTGTGAATATTATATTGCATTGCATTTCATTTTACACACTAGAGCTGTGAACGTAATCCCCCTGGGCAATCTCTTAATTTCATTACTGTTTATTTAAATTGAAATTGTACCTAAACATAGTTACTAATTAAATCTAAATCTAAATACATATATTAGATTACTCCTAAGCCATGTGTGGAAACCCTTGCTACTTTTCTCTTCTATTGTTTCACCCCTTTTTTATTGTTTGTAGATATCAAACATCACATGACCTCACTATTTTACCTTGTGTGAGGATCTAAACTATAGTATCTTTTATACACCAGAGCAGATCCAGGCCTCTGCCCTGACCATTAATCATAATTCTGTGGTTTTTGTGTGTAAGAAAGATAGAACAGCAGAAGAAGACACAGAGCAGATTGAGCTATTTGTTATCACAGCTTATCCCAACACCAGGATGCCTGCTATTATCCTGCCAACACTGGGAATGGCAGGTGGAAAATGGGATTCCTCCCTCTGCTCTGCTCTGTTATTGTATTGGATTTTTTTCACCCCGCTCTATTCTTTTCCTCCGAACTTTCTGATGGAATTGGAATAATGTTGCAGCGTGTGCTCGTGGAGGTCACGGAGAGGAAGTCAAAAAGCAGGGATAAAGGTTGCTGAGGGCAAGGATGGGAGAGGTGGAGGAGGTGGAGGTGAGGGTGGCTGACATGCTGATAGAGGGAGATAAACATTTTTTTGCAGTTGTTATCCTAGGTGAGGCTATGACCTTTCTGGCTTGTTGATTGTAATATTTGGCCAAGGCGTTATCTCTCAACCACAGAGAGCAGCAGATAGCGTCTGGAATATTAGCCTCATGTTAGCCGGGTAAAGTCTCTGTGATGCTCCAGCTTTGTTCTCTATAGGAGCGTGTACGTAGGCGAGCAAACTCTCCCATGGTTGTAGGTATGGCTCTGAATGTATGCTTCATTTTTTTTCTGGGCCTATTTGTGTGAGAGAAAACAAAAACCTTCAGGGCTTCAGCATGAACACGAGAGAGGAAGGTATAAAGTATATATTTAGCTCCGACCAGTATGCGTGCCTTTACCTCCTGAGGTCAGTTCACAGGGGGTTTTGCAGGGATTAAAGATAGCGTTGAAGTAGATTCATCATTTATTCATCCACTTCCACCTACCTCCACCTCACACTTACTTCCCCTGTGGGTGAATGCAGTGCAATTAGATCTCTGCAAATGAAAACGCACCTTATCGGTAACGAACCGCGGATGAGGGAGGTGCATCTGGAGATGACATACCAGCACAATGGATGACTGGGCAGTTTGCAAGTTTATGCGTGTGCGATAGACGGTCATGAAATATGTTTTAGTGATTGTGGCGTGATGCTGTGTTGTTCTGAAAATGATGTTAAGTGAAGATAAATGAAGCAGCAGGGGATTAAATTGTGATGAAGCTAACGAGGAGGTTTTTAACGTTTGTGCGTGATGCGATGGAATTAGAGGAAGGAGAAACTGAAGATGAGGTTGTGTGATGTCATGTTGACTCTAAGCACGTAATCACAGTGGTGTGTGTGAGATAATGAGGGCATGGGTGTCTTATCGCATGCAATGGTGGAGAATGGGTTATAGCTTTGAGATTTTCATTTGCTTTTAAAGGGATTGTGTATTTGATATTTGTATTTAATATTTCAATTTAGTTTCATTTCAGTTTTAATTAATGTACTACTTTAACTTTAGTTTCAGTGTTTTGTTTGTTTGTTTTGTTTTTAATTAAGAACAAACTCTTGATTTATAAAAGATGGATAATGTAGGATAAAAGACTGAACAACATCAGATTTCCCCTACCTTATTTCTGTTGACAAACATCATATCCCAGTTCATAATAGGCTTTATTTATAAACAGCAACAAAAGCAAAATTCCCAACTATGTTTTTATCCATTTCTGGATCACTATATATAATATCTTGAAAATGAAAGTACATTCATTCATTCATTTGTTCATTCATTTATCTATTTATATTTTCATTTATTTATTGTAAATATTAATGAAAGTATGTACAAGGTAAATACTTAATATATGAGACAAAATAGGTTTTATGTGACCTTACACTGCAAAAATCCAAATCTTACTGAGTGTATTTTTCTCATTTCTAGTCAAAATATCTCATTACACTTAAAATAAGACATAATCGCCTAAAGAGTAACTTTTCAGTGAGATATAAGAACTTATTTTTAGACAGTAGATCTTGAAAATATTATTTCAAGAATCTTACCAAGATAATTTTCACTTGTTCCATTTGCAGATTTTTTGCTAGAAATGAGAAAAATACACTTGGTAAGATTTTGATTTTTGCTGTGTATACAAAGGTCCTTTGTTCTTCTGTTTTTTCTTCCTTCAGTAGAACAAATAGAATATAAGGTAGCCTTCCACAGTAATCGTAATTTTTAGTTTTTAGTTTAGTTTTTTTTTTTTTCAAATACTGTGTATGCGACGACTCAAATAACTAACCCTAATTACTGTAGGTCATGACCTAATCTTTGGTTAATGTACAAGGTATAAAACTATTATTTATCAAAAGAAACAGACTGTAAGAACTGTTAATAATGGGAAACACTGAGGTGAGTTTACCTGGAATTGTGCTTCATTTTAGTTCATATTGCACTGGCTTACTTAGCTTTTGTGTGTTTTATGCTTGTCAGTTTATGAAAACATATTTTCACTCTTAGTTCTAATCTGTCTTTTTATTAATATAACAAAACTGAATGAACCTGTGAAAGACTCAATAAGGATCTAATAAATGTGGTGTGTGTCTATGTAACAACGGGGGCATGTGTGCAGTTCTGCATGCGACGGTAGTGATTGTGTGGTTGTGTGCGACTGTCTCTTTGCCCTCCGGTCAGGTACTAGCACTTGAGATTGGGTCAACCTACCCCTGCTGAACAGATGGGGGTCAATTGGATTCACCCATGCAGAGCCAGGCTAACCTTGAACACTGGCACTAGGTGCATGTTACATTTCCAATTTACCCCTGGCCCCCCTGCCAAGTGGAAGCACCATGCCAGCTATAACCAGCCCCCTCCTCTTGCCATCCAATCTACTGTGCTCACAGCTGCCAACTACCCCTGGAGAGAGAGATGAAATTGGGGGAGGGAGCGTTGAGCATGTGAGAGACAACAAAAAAAGGGATTGGCAATAATGAGGATTTACAGAGAAAATGAAAGGGGAAAGCAGAGATGGAGAGATGGCACAGTGGAAATGGGAGAGGGGAGATTGAGACAAAAAGAGAGGATTGACAGAGAAAATAGGATAAATCAGGGAGGATGTGTTTTAGCGAGAGAGGGGCAAAGGGGAGGGAGAGGAGCTTTCAACCCCCAGTGGCATTCTGGTAAGTATGCAGGCAGGGCGTTTTGATTGTATCACATTGGCAACCATTGCAGGGATCCGTTATGTGTACTAATTGTCAGCTGAAAAAATGCACACAATGAATAGCCTCGAACATTACACTAGTCACGATCTGCTGCAGGCAGAAACTGTAGAAAAGACAAAGAAGGAAAATGCCAGGTGTCCCCTAGGTCAGCTATCATAAAATGAGAAGAGACTCTGAAATAGAAATAACTTCCACTGAGTGGTTTTAGGAAAAATCGCGCCACTTAATGTATTGTAATTTATGGATTCAAAATTACTTTTGTTTGCATTATCCATCCCATATTTCACAGAGCAACTGACTGTGAGTAACTGGAAGTTGAGTCCCTGAAGTTAAATACGTGCTTTTTTTTTCTGTGCCATTATATATTTCAGTGGGAACTGCATAAAGTAGTGCCTTTACAGAAACAGCAGACTGTAAAACTGAGAATTCAATAAAGCTGTGTGATAATATACAATAAAATTTTGTGGAATCACATTTATTGCAAAATTAAAGTAATGCATATAGTAATAACATCATTATTGATTTGATTTTGTAGTTGACTTCATATGTCACTTCCTACTTTCACCTCTGTATTCAGTCTTCTGCAGGTCTGTGTCCCTGAGTCCATAAATTACATCCATTTGTCCTTCTACCACTTCGCATGTGATGCTTAGGAGAAGAGGAAGTGGATGAAATTGACAAGTAAAGTTACAAATCTTACTTGACTGAAATTTGGAAAAAAAAAAAAAAATTAAAAAGTTGGTGCTAGATAACGTTTGTGTGTTAGCTAACTATTAGTCCCCATCTGTCAAGCCAGATCTTTATGGATTATGCTGATACAGAAAAAGCTTTTATAAGGTGTTTGACTTCTTCACACTGTTTTGTTTGTCAGTTGATTATCTGTGCTGTCCAGTTCAGGGGAAGGCAAATAAAGTAACAATTTATGTCAAGACACAGCTTTGAACAGCAGTCTAAAGACACTTAAAAATGCAATCTATTACGGTAAAATCCTGACTAAATTACATAATAATTGTATGTGATTTAAATTAATACATGTATCCCTTTCTAAACCCTGATTTGTGCCTCATATAAGAAAGAAGTTGTGTGTTAAACTAGCGTACAGACTCTGGTAGAAGTTGACTGTTTGGGCCCAGAAATTAGTTTTATGGCACCGTGACGTTACACTTAACAAGAGGATTAGAGAAAAGCATTTGATCTGAGCAGTAAATCTAAATTCAGCACCTACAGTGTGAACATATGGGCTAAATACAGCTTGGTTCAGATTCGCATTGTTTTTTGTGTTTACGCGTTGGAGCTGAGATAGTGATATAAAAATTGGAAGCTACAATAGGCTGAGAAGGACTAATGTTCAATAGACTCCCCATTTCCCAGAAGAAAACACTCCACTTGGACACACACAAAGTGATAGATGCTATGTGTGACACTTAGATAATACATGGGATATCTGATGCAGACAGATTTATGTGTGCGCGCAAGAGGGAGGGAGAACTGAGAGTATGAGCAGCAAATTCTGTCAAGTCCATTAAATTCATGCACACATGCACACACACACACACACACACACAATCCCTTGACATCTTTGCAGTTGCATCGTTCTGTTGCAGGTATTCTTGGGTCCGGCGTGACAGATTGCAGACGAGCCAAGCACTTCCTGGTTTATGCTCCTCTTCTCCTATCAGAGGCCACCATCTCCTCTGACACGGCCGGCCGAAGCCCGTCCTATAATCACATCAGAGAGAGAGCAGAGGGAGTGACAAATCACATTACAAGCACTGACTCACTCCAGTCATTGTGTAGCCTCAATGCCGTTCTCCGTCTTCGTCCATATCTCTCTGAATGAAGATTCATGCTTTGGCCTGTGGGAGGAAGAGTAATGTGATAGAGAGGCAGGCCTTGAGTGAGACAGAGTGTGTGCTTAGAGGTGTATACGGTCTGTAATGTTGACACTAGAAAGCCCACAAGCAGGTTGACGTCATTTCTTTTCCATTCACTAACTTAACTTTTTGAACGTTTCTTTGTCGGTGAACTTGGGCGTTCGGTGCGCATCGCATGACAGTTGGACATCTGATCAAAGCTCCCAGCCGTATCCTTTTGATATGTTTCAAGGAGGGGGTTGTTGGGATAGTTATATTTATAGTCATTTTTTTTCAAATGCTAATATCAGTGGTGTATCTGGAGCTCCATACACATCTGTCATTAAAGGATAAGGGTTTTTATAGACTGTTTTCTTGTCTCCCAGGCAACACAAAGGCTTGATTTCATCTTATATACAGCACTGTGCAAAAGTTCAACATTAGATTTGTTGGTTTAGTAAAGGTATAATAACCACATATGCATTTCCCAGTCTCTCTAATAAGATCCAATCTGGGTATATGTGATGTGTGTACAGCAGTAAAAAAGAAGTTTTCAGGAAAAAAAAAAAAAAAGTATTTAGTGTGACCTCTCTTTGTACCAAACATATCTTTAAACCTTTTCTTCAGACAGTATGAGATTTATTGCATTAATTTTCTGATGTTTTATATCAGTTTTCATTTCATTTTTACACGTCAGATGTTTCAAACTGTTTGTGCTGCTTCTTGTCATGGGGTCAGGGGTCACAATAAGTAGTGATTTTAGTCTTTAGAACCTATTTGTGTGTCTTTTAAGGCTGTGCATTTATTTCCGGCATTTTCCTTGTTGTATCTGAAGAAACGAGAATGAGAAATAAATATGTATGCTTATTTCAAAACTGCAAAAACAACAAAACTAAAGGTGGCCTAAGATTTTTTCTGTATTTGTTTCTTTTTTTTTTCTTTGTGAGATTGACTAAAACATGACTCCAAAAAAAACAACCTTGAACTATCTGCTATACTTCTCAACTATTAATATATAATAATAAAAAAAATAAACAATTTTGCAGTTTGGGATCAATAAAATGTGTCTGTCTGTCTGTCTGTCTGTCTGTCTGTCTGTCTGTCTGTCTGTCTGTCTGTCTGTCTATCTGCTATCTATCTATCTATCTATCTATCTATCTATCTATCTATCTATCTCTATCTATCTATCTCTATCTATCTATCTATCTATCTATCTATCTATCTATCTATCTATCTACTCTATCAAATTTATATTATTATTATTATTATTATTATTATTATTATTATTATTATTTTTGTATTAGTAGGCCTATTATTAGTATTAGTATTAGTAGCATTATTATTATTTTATACTCTCTAAGGCACTTTAAATGACCTTGTCATTGAAAGGGGCTATACAAATGAACTTGCCTAAAATTAAAGAATATCAGTTGTGGTTCTATTTACACCCATTTGCACTGAATATCTAGATAGGGGTCATTTTAACACCAAATTCTGTGTGGATTTTTTTTTTTTTTTCTTTTTACGTAGGACAGTACAGGTCACTCACAAAAGGTACTTAATTTTTTAACAAAGTAATGTCTTAGTGTGTGTTTGAGGCACCAAGAACATAGAGTGTCTGTATTTTTTCATGATTACTATTATTTCTCTGACAATAGACTGACAATATAGACATATGGACAAGTGCCCCATTAGGAGAGAAACCTTCAGACCTTAGTGGTTGTATGTATGTACTGTATGTGTCAACTTGTATGATCATCTCTGTGCTTTTCAATGTCAAGTTAGGTTTAATAAGTGTATTGTATGTGTCTCCAAGGAAACCTCCCAGCACCAAGTTTACCTGGTCCATTACATTTCCATCATAGTTGTGATTTAAGCTTTACTCTGAAATAAGATGTTGAATATGCTGATATTATTCCGGTTTTAGGCACCCTCTGGGCATGTATATGGTATGTTTGGAAAATGTCTCAATTAGAGGTTGTGCTCCCTCTTGCTTGTTTACAGTCAACTCAGCCATGCACAAACCAACATGCTAACAGTTTTCAAGGCTGGTGTAGGCGTCAGAGAATCTAGATGTCACTGCTTTACATCAGAAGTTTAGCACTGAAATCAGGATCTAGTCAAGTTATTTTTATACCGGTGTTTACATCAGAACCCAGAAAAAGCATGTCAGCTGAATGTTTTTGTGGACAGTTGTTGCTAAGAATAATTTTTAAAACATTAATCACAGTGCTATATTCTTTCTTCTTGAAACTATTTTATAAGACTATCTATATATTTTTATTTTTTGCTATTTATTATGACTATGTAAGGCAATCCAGGTTTTAAGAAACTTAGCGTTTTATGACTTATTTGGATTTTACCCTCGGCCGGTCATCGGTTTCAGGGGTATTGTTGTACCCTACAGTGTCCATCTGTGTGTCTGTATGTCTGTCCATCAGTGTCAGCACAATTACCCTTCAGCAAATCATCTTCTTCAAATCTCATTCACAACTGGTATTTAGATGCAACTTGGGAAGTTCTTGGACGACTTCTTTGGGCGTTGACCTTGACATTTATTTTCAAGGTCATATCGGGGATGATGCATCAAATTTGGACACCGAGGCTGACCTTCATTTGTCAGGTCTTTCGGGGTAAGGTCATGGTTATGGGGCAGATAAAAGAAGCACACATAAGGTGAGGGGATAGTTAAAGTTTAAGTTTATTCAGTCATCTTCCATAATACAGAACATACAAACAACGAGGGGAATTGTAAGTCAACCGACTGTGAATTCTGTTGAGACTGAACAGGCTTAGGCAGAAGCTAAATGCTTAAATACACCTTGCCTACATTCAAATCAAAATCAATTTTAGGATACCAATCAATATGTAACTAATCAATACATCAAAAATCATTATTGCTTGTATCCCTCGAAAATATCTTTACAAACCAATGTTTTGAAAACCATTAATAAATTACAAATCTTTATATATATTTATGTCATTCCATAATTTAACTCCAATAACAGAAATACATCTTCTTTTTACTTCCACTAGGAGGTATTGTGATCACTTTGGTTTGTGTGTTTGTTTGTTAGCAAGATAACTCAAAAAGTTATGGATGGATTTGGATGAAAATTTCAGGAAATGCTGATACTGACACAAGGAACAAATGATTAAATTTTGGTGGTGATCGGGGGCGGGGGGGGATCTGCCTTGGTAGACATCTGCGCTCTCCGAGTGCTTTTCTTGTTATACATTTAACAGCTTTTATGGTGATACTGGTAGGGGAGCAGGGACCCACCGGGGTATAGGTTCAGGTCAGCCCTCATTGTCTAAAGGTTAGAACAGTGGTCTTGTTACAATATAAAAATACTGCTCCACAGAATGCTGCTGAAATAAGTTTGCTTTTCAGTGCAATGACAATAAAGTATCTAATCTAATCTAATGGTATAGTGGACAACAGGAACAATTGGATTTGTTATTTTCTCATATTGGACAATCTCTGTTGTCTGAATTTGTATTGTCAATAAATGTCTGCTGTATAATTCATCCCAAATGTCCTGAGTGACCCTCACTTTTGAATGTTCCTTAGAGATGCATGCCCAAAATAAAAATCCCCATTTCTGGTTGAAAGGAGAGACACGCCTACTTTAAAGCATTTTCAAGAGCATATGAAAGAGGGAGGTCATGTTTGCTCGATCAAACAGTCTGCTACTCAGGGAATACTTTGGAAAAAAATCTATTTAATCAGCTTCTGGATGGCTGAAAAAAAGGAATTTGTAAAGTTTGTGGAATATTCATTATCCTTAGCAATGTAAACAACTTTATAGGAATATTGTTTTTTTGGAATAAGGGCAAAAACTGCGATATTTAGTGCATGTAAACATAATCACTGCCAGGCTTAAAACACTATAGGATGTCCAGTTCTTGAGAAAAATACAATGCAGCGATAATTTAAGTGGTACTGCCACTGCACCCTAAATGAAGCTAATCAAGTACAACTCGCTGTGTTTATAGATATCCCTATTAGTGCTGTGGTTTTCGAACATAATTACAGGGATTTTTTGCTTATGAGGCCCCAAAGTGAAGGATAGTACTCTTCATGGAACAATCAGACAGCTCTGAAAAAGAGCTTTTGCATGTAATTTACATAATTACGATGTCGACCAGCGGTAGATAGCAAGGTAGACTGCTTGTACCGTATGAAACTGACATTTAGAAAATGAGACAGCCATTTCCCTATGTCTCTGTGTGTTAGGTTTGTGTTCACGCGCTGCCACAAAAGTCGTACGTTGTGCTTAACTTTGATCAGATGCACAGCTGGTGTAATACAGTTTGGCCCATCCTGAAGTGGACCTAAATTGCAGCCGCAGGGGATTTTTGGGGTCTAAAATGTGATGGTTTTACCCTAGGAGCTTAATACACTCTCCTCTCCTCTCCTTCCCTCCCCTCTCCTTCCCTCCCCTCCCCTCCCTTCCCATATTGATCTGTTACCAGTAGATCGCTGGGCCACACATGCTACCCTGCCTCTGCTCTGCCTGGGAATCCAATACCAGAACACACAACTACACTGCTGCGCTTTTATGTAACAGCAAACAGACAATAACGAGGCCCTGATTAAATCAATGAGTACCAAGTACAACAATAAACACACTCATACAAGACCAACAAAACACTACATTAAGAACTAGAAGCACTCGGAGAGCGCAGACTTCCGCCAAGGCTGATCAGTGCCCCCCCGTGGGCCCCCCACGCCAAGGAGGTTATGATTTTGCCAGGGTTTGTTTGTTTGTCTGTCTGTCTGTTTGTCTGTCCGTTAGTGTGCAACATAACTCAAAAGTTATGGACAGATTTTGATGAAATTTTCAGGGTTTGTTGGAAATGGGCCCCCCCGTGGGCCCCCCCACCCCCGATCACCACCAAAATTTAATCATTTCTTCCTTATCCCATTTCCAACAAACCCTGAAAATTTCATCAAAATCTGTCCATAACTTTTTGAGTTATGTTGCACACTAACGGACAGACAAACAGACAGACAAACAAACAACCCTGGCAAAAACATAACCTCCTTGGCGGAGGTAATGAGTCTTCTCATGTGACATCCCTCAGACTTTGGGGAAATATTCATGATAGGTTGATGACAGTAAAACGAAGGGGAAGTAAAAAGAACTGTGCGACTCGAGGCTTTCGGAGGACACAGCATTGCATAATGAGGTTTTATTTCCTCTGATGTCCTTGTGTGCCCAGATGAGGAGAGTTGGCATGCATAAAATGGTCTAACAGTATATTTGTTCTTGTTGGTACATGGAGAACTGGTCAGGTAAAAACTGCTCACTTATTGCAGGTAATTCATGTGTCTTGACAAGTGATGGAAGCATCAAATTACAGCAAGTCTTCTTACTGTAACAAAGTAGATTTTTGTGTTTGCTGATAGTTTTGTAAACTGATTTTATCTACACTTACACATAGTTATTTTTGAGGTAGTATAGTGAGGTATTAAAACTAATCAACTGCAGATTCCTTCTTTTACAGGGTAATAAAAAAAGTCTCAATGAATTTATACCAGGAAAGGACATTATCTTCTACAGAAGAGAGAAATTCATTCACTCATTCAAGATGAGATTCCACAGACACTGAAATAAAAAGGAAACACAAGAGCTTAATGCAGACCTTAAAGGAGTGATATTTAGCTTTTTTAAATGGAATTATGCATTTTAAAACCATTCCCTGTGGTCTACAGTAACTGTAAATGCTATGCTTGGGTTGAATTTTTAATAATTCAACTCCATGGTCTATCTTCAACCCTATTTCTGAGTAATGACACCAGAAAGGCGTTCTGAGCCCCTGCCCTTTAAATCCAAATGAACCACTTCATACTCCAACCCTCCAGGTTGTTGGCTGTGCTTTATGTCCCGTTCAACCACTTATGTTCGTTAATACAACCAACAACTGAACATTTTAGGTAATCGGCTTGAAGTTTGGACATATTTTCAGTATGGACTACAACCGCTGCTGACAAACAATTATGCGTACTCGAGAGAAATGTTCGTCAGAAGTCTTGATCTTATATGTGCAAATGTTGTGACTTAAGTAGTTATAAAACGTAACAAATTAAGCAGGAATTGAAAGGGGTTGTAAAAATCCACTCAATTTTTTTTTTTTAATTCAAACTGTTATTTAGAACAGTCTCATAAGACATTATACAAGACATCAATAGTACAACGTACACTGTTCTCTTTTTTATGTAAAGAAAAAAGGGTATCAATAATGGTCACTGAAAGGAAGAAAAAGAAAGCGAAAAAAAAAAGTAGAACAAATAAAGTAAATAAGTAAAAAAAAAAAAAAAGGCTATAATAATGATATTATGACATAGCCAATCACACTTTTAGGAGATAAGACAAAGAAAATTATGCATAAATAGATATATATGTATACACACAAAGTAGGATTTATAGTCATAGTACATCCACTTGATTTTTGATAGCTTTGCAGCACCTTGAGGGTTCAAATTCAAACTTTTTGAACTGTTAGGGTCCAAATACACAAATAAATGTACTGAAGGTAAATAAAAGTGGGTTTAGCTAAATATGATCCCTTTTAAGTAATCGCAATCACATTTATGTTCAATGTGGTGAAGCAATTTCACATTAAACACATGAAAGGTGACGGATTCATTATGCAGTGTAAGTTTTTTTTTTTTTTTTTTTTTTTTTTTTTTAATAATCTTTTTATTAGGACACATTTTCAGTATACATATCCTTTCAGCACAGGTATAAGCATGTCCAATTTTCCAGTTTTTTTAAAAAAACACTAACAACAACAAAAAACTTAAACTAAAAAAAAAAAGAAAAAGAAAGAAAAAAAAAAATCAGAAAATATGCAGTGTGAGCTTTGCCATAGGCACTTACTCTGCATCCAATCTGTGCAAACATATTGTACATTTGTCCATCGTAATAGCAAGTAGATTTGTTGATCTTGGTTAATATGGTGATGGCAGAGATGGTGATTCTCTGTTTGGTTAGACTTGATGGTCTACAGCAGATTAGTTTGCTTGAGTTATTTATTTAAGTATTAGCTATCCATAACAGACATTAGCATTCTGGCTTCATTGAGGCTACTTACTGTATGTAATCTCAGACGCAATTAAGATTTTGGAAAAATGCCATAAATAACATTCAAATAAATTACTTTTTTTCTTTCCTTCAGTAGATTTTACACCATTAATTTTACTTCTTCACTGTTTCACAACAGAATCATTTGGTAAAATTTGAAGGCTTATTTTGGTTCAGGCTGTTATGATATGGGCCATTTTAAGGAGCAGTCATACAGAAGTGTGATCTATATGAATAATTACAGCCTGCATGCATTTTTTTAGTATCAATAAATATAAAAAGTGTAAGTAGAAGTCCAGAAACCTATTTTTGTATGCATTTATCTGTGCAGATTTGTAATTTGTCTGAGTGTACGTCTGAATAATGGAACATATGTCTGTCTGCTCTGGGACATAATTAGTGAGACTGATGTAAATAAAGTGTCAACAATGTGTCACTGATATTCATAAGCATTTACTCTGTGATCACATTGTTTAAATAAGCAGCTTCGCTCAGTGCAGTTTAACTTGCGTTGTGTCAGCTCTGTCAGCGTAAAGTAGAAATAAATATGGAGCTTTGCAATCTATGCAATGTGATGTATCAGCGCCATGACAATCATTCACTGCTGAGAATGTGACAGCTTTCTACACAAATTAGAAAAAGTACGTCTAGTCCACACATAGAGTTCCCCTCTCTCTTCCTCAAAAAAAAAAAAAGAAAGAAAGAAAGAAAGAAAGAAAGAAAATCCCATTCACATTCAGCACCATTTAAAAGAAAACGTCTGTCTAGTTGAAAAAATTGAACTACTGACAAAAGCATGCCCGGTAAACAAGTAGAACCCTAACCTTCATTTTATCATAAGCCATGTTGGTCAATGGCACACATGAAAAATTCTGAAAAAAATTATTGGATCATGTAGCAGTGACTCTGACATCTGTTGTTTTCTATTTAGCGCAATAATAATTTTATAAATGTGTAAAAAGTCCTCTTAGCAAGGTTAACGTCAGCACTATTTTGGCCTTTTTTGTATCATTGCAAAAAAAAAAAAATCCTTCATTTATGAAAGCGATAATGGCACGCACTCAGTTGTTACAAGCCAAAATAATAGTTTCTTGTCCACATGACAACACTGAAGGCAGAGTATGTTCTCTTTAGTGTTTGGAAGGAAGGAATTTTTCCAAAAGGTCCAATTTGATAGACATATGTGGATGGAAGGACAAAACACTTCAAACAACTGCACCCTAGAAAATAAACTATGTACATGTGGAATCGGTGAGAGTTAAAATGTACTTTTTCTGTCCGTAATGTGTGCATTTATACTCTAATAAAAGTTAATGAAGTTACAAAGTACTGATCTTTTGTTCAAAATAGGGCGTCCATTTTCTAGGTCCAATTAATTTGCCACTAACCATATCCACAGTATAATTCCCCAAGGCCTCAGGTGCCCATATTTGGCCTTTCATCTCGTCATTATGGCAGAGAAGGAGGGAATCGTTTACCTGATCTGCATACCAACTTCCTTTTTTGCTCATATTTTCCAGATTATGCTTTTGGAGGTGACTTTTACACATCTCTAAAGAAACTGTTAAAAATGTCATTGTGTTTCCAGTGAATGCAAATGGCACACATACACAAAAGCAATCTGAAAGCCAGATGTAATCTCCAAGCATTTGCACACAATTAAATGAATATGTACGCACAAGTACGCACACACACAAAAAGGATCGCTGTTTGCTGCTAAACAAAAACAAACGTGCCAAAACGCCGCAGCTTCCCCACAAGCTAATCTGCTGATTTTTCTGTGCCTACATTCCCAAATTTGGTTTCCTGAAACACACTATTACATATTTAATGCCAAAGGAGGGTAGGGAAAGTTCAGCCAAAGTTTGAGGAACAATTTTTCATTCACGCGCCCGGAGAAATCCCAGAGAGAGAGACCCCAATCGGAATGCATGAATATTCTGCTTTGAATTTGCATATGCTTAGCTCTTCATCCTTTGGCCCGCTCACCTTACATCACAACGCACTAATCTCTCAGACAGCTTGCTATCCTCGCACCAGAACAAATGTCATCATCAGGCTGTTTGCCCTTCTCTTCTATTTGTACCCCCCTCTATAGGATGGAGGTGTAATCAATTATGCAAATACAACTGTTGTCCCTGCAAAATTGAGCACCGTCAGCGGGCACTTGAGGCATTGGGGGTTGTGAATTAAAGGATGTTGACACACCTACTTATCTTGCACTTGTAAATACAGTGAAGCTTCAAGTAGCCATGCATGTTTGGAAGTTGTCATCGCAGTCATGTATTATGACTTGACAACTTACTCTTAAAAATGGACTGACAATGCAAAAACGAAGTACAAGCAGCTGTTTGCTAGAGTGACAAACATGAAGGCCTCTGTTCGTTTTGTTTGACTTGGGTTTTGCGTGTTTAGGACAGTAGAGCAGTTAGAAGGATCTCAGAGGTGGGATGATCTGATAAGCAAGTGTTTGGGATATTGGTGCAAAGTTGCTGGTTCATTTCCTGTCTGCTCACACAATTCACTGCACGGTCCCTTACTCTCTTTCCCACATTTCCTGTCGAACGCAAAAATCCAGCTGTCAAGTGACGAGAGCAGTGTTTTTCAACCTTGGGGTTGCGACCTGGAATTCAAATGGGGTCGCCCAAAATTTCTAGTAATTGATTTAAAAAAAACTACTAGTAAAGAATATTTTTGAATTAAAACACCACACACATTTCCTAATAAAATCAAGTTCAAATAAAATGCAGGATATAATATCTGAGAGGGCATATCGATTGACCTGATCATGTGACTGCGTGCATTACTACGCTTCAACCTGCCACACAGTCGCGGTCAGAAAACCAGACCGAACAGAGAATGGAAAGATATCTTTCGCCCTCCTGGCCCCGCTAAGACATCTTCAAGAGAAACTGAGAAGCAGACATCAAAAAGGTGCATTATACATTATTTAGCCTAAATGTCGTCTAAAATCTATGTTTATTTGCCACGTAGAATGGCAAACTATTACATTATCAAAAACAAATTACAGTAATTTTAACAAAAAAAAGTCTTTGTTTTGAATGTCTGGGGTCGCCAGAAATTTGTGATGTTAAAATGGGGTCACGAGCCAAAAAAGGTTGGGAACCACTGGACTGGAGCATGGGTCAGCAACCTTTCTATCAAGTGACATTTTTGGGCAGAAAAAAATTATTAAACCACCCCTTGTTTCTTCAATTTCTTGTTAATTTTAATGCCTGGTACAACAAAAGGTACATTTGTTTGGACAAATACAATGATAACAAAAAAATAGCTCATAAGAGTTTAATTTCAGAGCTAATATCTAGACATTTTCCATGGTTTTCTTGATAATAACCAAAATCACTTTTTTTTTAAATTTATTAATTTATTTGCACATACAGATATAAACTAAAACAAATACATGCAGATATCTCTCTTGGTAGAGAGGAGGGTACGAAAATGTGCAGGTGAGGTTGGAAACCCGAAAAGTTTATAGAATGACCTCACTGTGACCTAGTTGTATTTTAAACAAAATAAAAGAATATCATTGGCATACCTTCCATGAAGTAGAGGGATAAATAAAAATGACAGAAAAGTAAAAGAAATGATGGTTATATATCTATAAACATAATTTCTTTCAATAGCATAAAGAGTAAAAATAAATGAATAATAATGGTAATATAATAATAGTAGTTGTAATATTATCATACTAACTTCTATATTATACTTATATATTATACTAACTTCAATTCTTACATCAATATCTATGGCATTGTACTGACAAAAACAGTGCTTTTAGGCATTCCATGTTTTCTTTTCTGTCTGTTTTAGTCACATGATAGACACAGGAGTTAGTACTTGATTGCAAAACCATTGTTTTGATGACTTTTGATGGTCTAATAATTTTTTCCTTGACAGTATATCTGGAGCCAAAAAAATCCTTCGGAATGTTTTACCTTAAAGTGGTGACTCTGTGAGAGGCTCTTTAGGATTAGTTGGTAAAGAATGCTGTATGTCAAGATTAAATCAAAGTTTTGGTGCATTTTCAGTACTACACTGAGGAAAACGGTGACATTGGTCATTATTATGATGTGCAGCAAAAACCGACTGGAATGTGAAGGCTTTCTTTGCAATGAGTCAACAGATGAATACCTTCAATGTCATAAAATAAAAAGTAATCGACATTACTACTACAGTCGCGGAAAAAACTATTAGACCATCAAAAGTCATCAAAAACAATGGTTATGCAATCAAATACTAACTCCTGTGTGTATCATGTGACGAAAACAGACAGAAAAGAAAACATGGAATGCCTAAAAGCACTGTTTTTGTCAGTACAATGCCATAGATATTGATGTAAGAACTGAAGTGATTTTGGTTTTTATCAAGAAAACATGGAAAATGGATAGATATCAGCTCTGAAATTAAACTCTTATGAGCTTTTTGTTGTTATCATTATATTTGTCCAAACAAATGTACCTTCAGTCGTACCAGGCATTAAAATGAACAAGAAATTGAGAAAACAAGGGTGGTCTAATGATTTATTCCACAACTGTACGAGTACACCTGTTTTTGCATTAATTTGGAGTGTGGTCTACATTTTTTACAATTGCAAAACATCAGAATAACTTAATGGTTGCGACGATAACAGAAAAAAAGGTGAAAAATAAATAAACACATAAATTAATGTTATTTATTTCCAAGTTTTTTGACAAAGCACAGGGAGCTGCTGGAGAAAGGCTCAAGAGGCAAATGTGGTTGTGGAGCCGCAGGTTGCCCACCCCTGAACTAGAAGAACCAAAAAAAAAAAAAGAGACTGTATCATGAAAAAGTGCTTTTTAGTTAATCTGCCTTTTTTACAAACAACATCCAAAGAATGGAATTTACTACCATTACCCATCAGAGAAATAAACACATACCGCTCTTTTACTCAACAGTTGAAGTGTGTTGCTTATAAACAACCAAACATGTGAACATTGAACATATCTGTACCTGCCTTCTACTGCTGTTGTGTATTTTACTCATGTATTTAATACTAGAATTGTTACATATAACTTAGTATGGATTGACGCTGGTTACATTATATTGGATTTTAGGTTTTTTAATTTTTATAATCATTGGTATTCTTATTATTATTTGTGACATTTTCTTTCTTTTCTACATTGTTTCTTTCTAGTATTCCTCTCAACATCTGACAAGAGACAACGTATAAAAATCAGCCCTTTATCTAAGTCTGTTTCATCTACAGTCTCTCATGTTTCTGTTGATCTACAGCATTTAAAGGAATAGAAATCGAATCACAAAAGGCATACATACAAAAAGAAATAAAAACCTTAACACCCAAAGACCTAAAGAGCCAGCAGGAACCTAAAGCATCTACTGATCTAAAATATTTAATGTTTACACTTTTGAACCATAAATCGTATCATTACATTAAATAATTAGCGTTAAATGCAGTTTCTCATCAGATATCAGCCATTTGGATGTTCAGAGGTTCTGTAGTGAATGTGGGAACACCATCATCTCCTGCAACAACCAGTAAAACCCATGTTTTAGTTTGCTAAAGTGAGGATTTGTTCATTTTCATCAAAAATATCATGTTACGCAATGAAACATCTTTGCAGTTTTGAGCTGTTGGTTGGTCAAAACAAGCACTTCAGAGATGTTGTTTTTTTTTTTTTATTTCTTTTTTTTTACTATCTTGTGGAGGAAATTGGAAAAAAAAAAAACTACATAAAGTGATGACCAAAAAAAAAAAAAAATGCTGGTGGTGCTTGTGTGCTTTGCATATGATACGGCATTTTATAAATATTTATTTAGATCACAAAGGCAGTTACTCTCCTGTTTCAGTTGCAATTTATGCTTTTCACGTACCTGGAAACCTGTTTAAAAATAGCAATCCTCCGTAATCGTTGCACATATATCGTGGGACATCATTTTCATAAACAGACAGAAGTCAATCCAAACTCTTCCTGTTGTCATCAACACAGCACTCAGAGCCTTTTCTTCTTTTCCTGTCATCTACCTTGGATGATTTCTTTTCTGAGGGTGGACTGAGAAAGAAAGAAAGAAAATGAACCTGATCTACCATCTGTTAAGCTTCAAGATAACTGCGATAAATGCTGCAGTTGTTGCTGCGGTGCAATTCGTGGCAGTGTATTGATATGAGATTGGTTTGTGCTTTAGGTAGACCTTTTGAGCTGATGTTATTGCCAGCCTCCAGCCATTATCTTCATATTTTTTTTCCTCAAAAAAGATGCAATCTTACTCCAATTTAAAGTCCTCATCATCCAGCGCAAAGGAATAAACAGAGGTGATGAAAATGGTTTGACCCTGGTCTAAGACCTCTTTAAAGCTTCACATATATGCAGGAATATGGCTGTTTGGATGTCTCTACCCCTTCTCCTGTCCATGCATATTCTCTCTCTTTATTGTCCCCTCAGTTGGCCTCACAGTAACCTAATGTTTGCCAACTATCCAGCCAGAGCTAGATGGATTATTCTCTAAAAGCATTTCTCTTTCCTGCAAACCACAGATACATATAACCTCAAAGTTGTGCAGCCAAAATGCATTTCATATCAATATTTTGCTTAAAAGTATATCTCTTTTATAGTTTTTAAGACTTTTGTTTATTTCAACAGTGTTTTTTGTAAATTAAGCACCAACAGTACTTGGTTACAGTTGTTCGTCATGTATGAGGTACATTTCCTGAATTTTCAGACCAATTCCCATAACTAAATAGATATCCATGACTATATATTCATTTACACACATTTATGCACAAGCTTTAAACTTTCATTCCAAAACCAAACTGTCAGCTCATGTAATCTGAATATTTTCCCTCCCAGTGTGGATCAGAGAGATCTCACATTTGACTTAGAACATGGTCAACTACAGATATATGAAACTGTTAATCTCCTTCCACCTCCTCTCCTGTGTCACCTCCCCCTTCCTTCAGGTCTTTCTGGATCCAAAAACCACAAACTCACCCTTGGTTCTTATCTACCAACCCTGAGATTGTGATTTGTGTGTGGGCAAATTTCATTTTGCAGTGTTTTCACATTGAACATTTTATGTTTGAGTTGTGATGGCGAGAGTTAATGGTTTTGAGTGCTTTGCAAATGTAATCATAGTGCTGTCTGTGATGAATGAAAGGTTTGTGTTCAGAGTTTGGAGGTCTTCAATGTATCTGTTTGATGTGTAAAGAAGTGGTACAGTGTTGATATGTTTTTTTCTTTTAAATATGTATGACTTTTTGGATTTTTACTCAGTAGAACCACAGACATTTTAAGCAAGTTAGAAAATCTGTAACATGAAAAATGTACTAAAGAAAAGACACAAACTTTTCCAAACAGCACTGAAAGAGTTTTTATTTCCTAAACCTGCAAACTTAAGCCGGTTTCAGACTGGATATCCGAGTCTGTATGAGTATGTTGGATCCCAAAGTTCACATAATTTTGTCAGTGTGAATGCAAACGTTCCATGCACGAGTACCGTACCTGGGTCCAACTGAGAAGGTAGTCCTGGATACGGACTGTGTGGATTCCAGTATGTAATGTTGCAGTGTGAAAGCAATCTGTACCCGAGACCGGAAACGACCTAATCACCATACCAGCCTCGGATCTGTGTGGCATTGGCTTGGTTTATCGACTGAACTGCTTGGTGATAGATCAGGGACAATGAAGGTCACTCCTCTTCTCTTTACCTCAAACAGACTAACAGATAGAAAAGTATTGTCTGTCTTGCTGCCATGGTAGATAAATGAACAGAACAGTTGCTGGGTTGATGATGTTAGAGTTTGTCACTTCGCGCTTGTTGGATAGCTACAGAATTCTTTCCACACTGCCACCTACTGTTTCAGCCCTGTAACACCCACTCGTTCTCAGGCACAGGCCGCGGTACATGCTTGTCAATACAACATATGTGGGAAAGGTGTGATCGTATCCAGGTACAGCACAGATCCAGATACCCAGTCTGAAAACGTCCTTACAAGAGCCGGGATGTAAACTCTGCTCTCTGGTGTTCTATAGATCGTGTTCATCTGCTTCAACAACCTCCTGGTGACTAGAGGTGGGTAATCCCAGCTCCGTAGAGTAAAAATCCTGCCATGAATTGGTTCTACCTGTTCACTTGACACAGGTGATTCCATTAATTACACCTTCATCTACCTGGATGAGGAGTCGTGCTCATCAAACTGGGCTGGTTCAGTGAGTGGTTGGAACAAATACAATACTTTTACTCTATGGAGCTGGGATTACCCACCTCTGCTGGTGACAAAGGAACAGCAAAAATTGTTTATACTTCAATGACAAACCACTGAAAATGATCAGAGATTATATGGATCTGCGATTTGAAGAAACACAGTGTCAACATTTTTCCTGATACATTTGCACTTTTTGTAAATATATTGTGGCTGACATTAAGACAGACCAAACAGAAACCTTAAAATGTTTCTTTTTTGCAAATGTACCGATTTATAGCAAGTGATGTTCAATATGTGCAGCAGTAGGAGGGTAGAGAAGATAGAGAAGCATCTTTGCATTTATAACAAGAGTGAACACAGTTGTATGTATTGTGAAGACATGATCAAACTACCTTTCATTTGTGAAGCTAATGTAATTTACACATGTATCAGGTAGCCTCTTAATTGCACAGCGTGCCACCCCAGTGCATTAATATTTGTGAAACCAGGCTGAACCCTGGAGCTCAGACACATGTATTGTTCATGTATTGCACAGTATAAACAATCTATAGGTTAAACATCCGCCAATGTAATTATTTTCTCTGCAGAACACTGCCTCTGAGGTAACGCATGTCCATGCCCAAATACTGTGTTTTGAAACACACAGTACAATCTATAATGTACTAACATGCACACTGTGTGCATTTATGTGTTCAATCTGCAAGTGCAAATGTACACACACACAGGAAAAAGGAATACCACTGCGACATAATTTGTCTCTCATGATGAATTCCCTCTGTGTCTCCTGAGACATCCAGCCCATGCTGACAAACCAACACATTTTTCACTCTGTCCACTGGTTCTTCTCCCCTCTTTCTTCTTCTATTTCCCTCATACTCGACTCGATTGATTTTCCATGCCCTTCTCTCGCTCACCTTTCCTTCATCAGGAGAAAAAATGTACATAGCCCCATAACGGCTGCTGGGATCACTCTGGTTATTAAGAACAAAATTTAATGCCTTAGGTCTGATGGTCCTGCACATACTGTTCTCTGCTTTATTTTCTCAGCTGGAGCCAACAAAGGTAGCATTGCATGTTTAGCTTTGTTCACAGTTCACACTTTTGGCACATTTCCGAACTTGGCTCATTAGTATCTTTTATCTTTTAGAAAGTTTGTAAAGGTTATCCATACAAACACTTTTGCTCTTATGTACATGGGTGAAACTTTTTCATTGATTTGACAACTGTTGAATAAAGCTCACTACTGTGTTTTTTAGAAAGCAGAAAGAGACATAATTTTCTGTTCTATGTCACTGTTGTAGATCTGTAAACAGGGAAAGATGAAAATAAAATAACAGGTAAACAATTAGGACAAAAGGAAGGTGGCAGAAAGATAAAAAAAAAGGAAGACAAAGGAGAGAATGTAGGAGAAGAAAAGGCATTAAAGATAGTGCGCATCAAGAGAAGAACAGGGATCGGAAGGAAACATGGATAAAGGAATTGAAGCAAAGGTAAAGAAAAAATAGTCACAGTCGTTCTATTTTCCTTGCTGTCTGAAGTCGACTCTAAAAATTGGAAACAGTGGCGTTCCCTAATCTCCCATCACCTGCACAGAGTGCATTCAGCGTCTGATAAACTGGCTTGCAACCTTGAACTATACCACACACATACAGATTTAAATATAAAAGATCATCCTGCTAAAGAGGACCAGATACGCTCACAGCTCTGTACGAACTAAGGCCGTTTGTGTATACTGTATAATTGAACTTTGTCTGAAGTCACGATAGGTTTGTGCTATCTGTGTTGATATTTAAAAATACCGGCGCAGTAGCAGTGGTGGGAATAACAATCCTTTGGAAAAATGATATCGGATTCAGTTCCTGCGGAGTGAGGCGCCTCGGAACTGGCATGCTGCGGTTGAGAAATGGAGCTGCTGGGCAGATGTCATATCCAGGAATGTGTTGGCGAGCAGTAGATCACACTGTATATTCCTGATTACTTAGTCATGGCCCTTATCTGCAAACTGCCACATGGCTACTTGACAGTTGGCTTGGCCCTGCCTTTACTGTGTCCTCCTTTCCACCTGAACTTCTTTCTCTTTTTCTTAACTTCTTGTGTTTACATTTTCCCATGTCTTATTTTGTTGTGACCATCTGCTTTCATTTTCTCTCTTTCTGCTCTATCTTGTCACCCTCTGGTAACAAAATTAAAAGATACATTTCACAGGAGAGTAGATATCAAAGTTTGTTGTTTTGTTGCGCTTTTGCATCTTTTCCCCCTCTTTTTTTCTTTTTTTTTGTTTAGTTCCAACAACAGCTTAACTGTTTTTTCAAATGTTCTTGATGTCTTCATTTCAGAAATTTTGAAATAAAAATAGTCTCAAGTAAGACGTTGTTTATCACTTGGCATTAAATCATGTACCCTGCTGTGCTTCCTTGTAATTCCAAGTGCTTAAGTACTTAGCCAAAAATGTCAGGTCAGAAGCAAACCACAAAAAACTCATCTGGCACTAGTTCTACTTCAACAGCAACATCACCTCAATTACAAAAATTCTTCATTTTTGGCAACAGTAGCCCTAAGAAGTGTTATCAAGCTAATTGAAGAGTTTAATTCCAAAGTGGCATTTGAACAAAGTGCAGTCTACTCTCAGAGAATTAAATTAATTCAACCAAAAAACTGCAAGGGAAAGGATATAAAGTAAAATCATCATTCATATTCTTACATTAGCATTTAGAATATACATGTAGTGCATTTTGATGAGACTAACTGTGTCTTTGAAACTCTTAGAAATTCACACTAGTGTCGACATTCATACCATCTTGTGTCCTGATTCTGTTCCCATCTATTTCAAATGACCTTGATGACACCACAAACTCCTGTAACTGGAACTAATTGCAGCACAAGGACTCATTAGCCAATGACAGTCACCATCCCAAGGGCTACTTTTTCCCGGGATATCCTGCCCAAAAACCCAAATTACCCACTTATTACCTTCTTCTCAAAGGAGATGGATGTAAACATAAAAAGTGACTCACCGACTATCTGTTAAACTTTTTTCAGACTCATGAACTATGACCTCTTGTCTCTATTGTGATGTTAGTATATATATGCTATATGAGTTTGATTTATAGCCAAACCACAAGTGAAGGTTATTATCTCATTTGCATTAATAAAAGAAAAGTACGATTGCAATAAATCCATTAACAAATCACAAACAGGCTATTATAGAAATACTAATGAAGGCAATAAAAACAATCCGTCCAGTTATATTGTTAGAGCGTATCTGTAATCTAATTTCATTATGAAATGTTGGTGTGATTAAAGCCTGGCAGCTAATCATCTCATAAAAGAAATGGTGATTCTTTGCACACCCTTCTGAATAAGGCAAAGAATGACGCCTGTTCCCCTGTGCCCATTTAAAACACTCTGTATCTATTATTGTCACCACTGCTGTGCGTATGGGTGTGTGTGTCACCACAGCACATCCCTAATGTGTGAGTGTGTACACCAAGTGTGTAGGCGTATATCTCAAAGACACATTAACACCTTTTCACTTGGCAGCGTTTACAGGGTCCTGTCTTGGGAATAACACAGCTACGCTACAATACATCTGGGAATTGTAGGTACTGTAACAAACCACCTCCTCCTCCCTCCCTCCCTCTCCTCCTCTCTCTCCTCTCCTCTCCCTTCTCCTCTCCTCTCCTCTCCTTCCTCCTCTCCCTCCCTCCCTCCTCCCCTCCTCCCTCCCTCCCTCCTCCCCTCCCTCCCTCCCCCTCCCTCTCCTCTCCTCTCCTCCTACGCTGCTTTTGAATCCCAAAGGGTGTCAAAGGATTACTGTGACATTACTATGCAGGTGGAGGAGGAAGGACAAGTGACAACACTGGTGTTAAACTGAAACTGCTCATCCATCCAACTGTGATTTACACACTTTCTACATTATGCAAACTAATAATCAGTGGCACTTCACCACACCATAATAACACTCTACAAATAAAGGTTGTGCATCCAAAACCTTCCATTGTACTTCCCTATTATGTTTTTGGATTAATTTTCCTGCTGCATTAATGTATGTTGCATTTTGCTGCTGTAGATGTTTATGGATGAGTTAATTTTAATGACTTTACGCCGTGCAGGAAGTAGTCTGCCAGGATAATGGTGAATATTATTGTTGTGCTGTGGCAGCATTGTTTGTGCATTAGGGTTTTGAAAGTTCCCCTCGCTATGTGAAAGAAGAACATCCACTGAGCTCCAACTGCACCCTGAAAATGGCACGTGCTGTTCTGTTTTTAGTCAATTTAGTCATTTTAACCCTCAGAGACCTAAACAGCCACTGGTGTAAAATGTTTAATAGCTTTTGAACCAATAACCATATCAATAGATATATACATAATTCAGGTAAAATGCAGTTTCTCATCTTTTCATGGACATCAGATATGACCTATTTGGACCTGTTTTTTACCAATGAACCCCATGTAGTTTGACAAATGACAATAGTTGGAGACACTTGTTTTATGCTCAGCTAAATTATATTTTAATGAAAAAGTCACATTTTCTTCGTTTTTCCTGCATAATCTTTGAATTTATTCTGAGAGTTTATGAACATCTGCACGACCAGTAAATTAAAAAATAGAAAATACCCGATTTAACTGAAAATAGCAAAATGCAGTGGATGATATTGTAATAAATGATGATAAATCACATAGGACTGGTTAAATGTAAAGAAAAATTTATTTGGAAGTCACCACAAAAAATAGTTCTGTGTATTTAAGGGTTAATACCACAGTGCACCTCTTCTTGTACACATATTCCACCAAAACCACATCTCTCCCAACACTATTTTGTAAATGCACGATTGCAACTTGTAACTTTTACCCTTATTCCAGAATGTTATTGGATGGAGCTATGCAAGACTATCTACTTTATAACATCATTCTGTAAGATCATCATATGTTTGTAGCCTTGCTTCCATGGTAGTAACATGTCTTCTAAAAAATTATCTTTTCATGAGCGCAAAAAAAAAAAAAAAAAAAAAATCCTGTTTTAAAGTTCATGATGAAGTATTTTGGAGTACAAAATTTCACTGGACAGAAAGGAAAAGTACATTTGCTATTTGCTAATTAAACTAAAGCTGTCATATTAATGTAATCAAATAAATACAATATTTGCCTCTGAAATGAGGTGGAGCAGAAGTATAAAACTGCATGGATTGGAAATACCCAAGAAAAGTACCTTAAATTTTACTTAATCTCAGTATTTAAGTAAAAGTACTTGCATTACCCTCTACTACTACTACCCACTACTTTGCCCTCCATCCATACCAAACATCTTCCTTTCACAAAAACTGAACATTTTTGACGCTGCTCGCTGCATCATCTCATACTTTGGTAAATTTTAAAGACAATTCAGCTTTTGGGAAACACCATAAGCTGGTCCAAATGCTACCAGGCACTATCATCATTAAATCTAAATGCCAGCATCAGCAAATACACATCCAGGCCTTATCCTTAATCTTTAAGTCTTTATCTTTATTCAGTCAGATGTCTGTGTAATCATAAAATCATGATTTCCAGAAACATCTCAATGAAACATTAGAGAAATAAATAACTTATAGAATTTATTGCAGAGCAGACTCAGAATAATATTGTTTGGATTTATCGCCATAGCAAAAAAAATTGTATACACGGGAGCAAATAAATTTCAAAATAAAGTATGGTTTATTTGGCTGGTTTCAGTGTCTAATTTATAGGGCCAGTTTTACAAAGCAAAAAGCGCTTTCTAACCCATACATTTATGACTGAAAAAGAAGAAGGATGAAGATAAAAGTCTTACCTGCCTCTTAATAATTACGTAAAGATCCTTTTCTTTTCCTTTTCATATCACATAAACAATTCAGCAGTAGTTATATACAATGACAATGACCTTTTAATTACTCAGCATGTTCATAATATCCCATTACTATAATGTTTTTAGTACATACTCCTAGAATCAATAATATTTGAGCAGTGTTTTATGTGTCTGTCCACAATAGTCTACAGTTTTCACCACTTCTATACTGAAAATGACATCTTTTCTCATGTAAATCTATGTTTTGTCACCAGTCTGGGTCAGACTATGTTGGTTTAGTGTGAATGTAGCTCTAAGCAAATGGCACTTGAGTTGAATTACTCAAATATACGTGACTGAGATTATGTGAGCTTACACTTACACTTTTGTATACATGGGGACAAATGTGCTCATACACCTCTTGCCCATTATCTCTTTGTTCTGCTGAAATTGAGTAAGGATACAGCCAGAGAATGGAAAAGGTCAAGTGGCTCCGCTCCCTCTCTTCCTCCTCCTCCTTCTCACCTCATTCCTCTGTAATGTGTGAAAAGAAGAAGAAGAAGAGAGAGGGAGGGACCTGTTCCCAAACATCAAGGTGTCACAGCATGAAATTGTTGCATGGTAATGAACCCTCAGAGCGTGCAAGCATGTGCAGGATCTGACATCTATTTACTGCTTCAACCCCCCCCCCCCCCTTTATACCCTATCAGGTTGTGATTAGATCTATTTTTATTTTCTCTGGTCATTGTGCTCTGATCAATAATGCAAGCAAACTGGCCGTGGGGGGTGTTGCAGCACATTCAGCGAGGTGGCATGCGTTGACGGAGGTCAAAATGGAGAAACTACAGAATGTATGCAGTGAAAGAGCGGTCAAGTGAAATGGAGCATAAGCTTGTCTTGAACACTCAACTGTAGGAATGTAAGGCCATGAAACACACGAAACCGCATCTTTTCCCATCCAATCTTTTTCTTTGTCATTTTCAAAAAAATGCTCCGTAAGCATGGAGTTCATTTCAGGAAACTATCTGCGTCCACACAAACCACTGAAACGACTGAAACAATGTAGTACTGATACCAGACCTGTATGTGGCGTTGTAATGCTCTCACAAAAAAAAAAAAAAAAAAAAAAAAAAAAAACAGAGAAGAAGACGTGGAGCATGTGCATAAATCTTGCTTGGTTCTACCAGGTCTGTTCCAATATTTCCCTCTGGTTGCCCCTCTCCGTGGTAGATCCAAGACCATGAATGTTGTTAGCTATTGTTGTTTGTTGCTCATTGTAATGAAAGAGTAGCTAAAGATTTGGATTCAATATTTCCAATAAACTCAATAGCTGTTGTAGCATGAACAGTACTCTGCGTTCACACCATTGTTGTTGTTGTGTGAAGTGGCGTCTTGCTTCTGGGGTGAAAGGATGGAGAGGTGGGACTATGACATCATCGTTTTTAGAAAAGTTGTGGTTTGGTCATACAGACGAAGATGCAAACCAGCGTTTTCAAATTTATTCACTCTGGGATCGGTTTCAAAAGTTGCACTTTTTAGTGACTGAAAGCACTGGTTTCATGTGGACGAAAGGCCTATCTGATACAAAACAAAAATCGGATACAACCGAAAACATCTTCATATGAAACAGGGCCTAAATATAATTGAAAGAGCTGCAAGAGTTTGGTTAAAACAAAATGCATCACAGTCCTTTAAACATTTCAGTTTGGAATTTGGCAGATGTGTGATTTGTGGCAGGGGGCATAAAGGAGGCTGATGTGTGAGGGGAGTGACAGGGAGATGTGAACGGTGCTGCTGGCCTCTGTCCTTGTGGGTAATGACCAACAGAGGAGGACAGATGAACATGTTCATCAGCTCCCAGAACTAAGGCTACCACCAACCCTCCTGCTGGGGAGGATCAGTCAGGCTGATGGCCCGTAATCTGTATATGTGTGTGGTGTGTGTGTGTGTGTGTGTGTGTGTGTGTGTGTGTGTGTGTGTGTGTAGTATGTATGTGTGTGTATGTGAGCATGTGGTTGAGTGGAGTGACAGAACAGAGTGGGGGTGGGTGACAATCATGATATCTTATCGCTGATTGTGGGAGAAGAGCGTACCATTGCACAGACGGTGTGTGTATGAGAGATTGAGTATGCAGTATTAAAAGTACTTATTACATTTATTACTGAGCTGTTTTATGTCCGGCAGTGCAGGGCTGGCTTAAGGGAAAATTAGGTGTGCTGACTAGCCTTTCATTAGTGCGTCATTAAAGTTTGAAAGGTTGCTAAATAGCCAACGCCTGCCGTACATATTGAAAGAGCTGCCAAGAGGCTCAGCATCATTAAGGCTGTTCTGTGGATAGTTTCTGTTTTTGAAGAAGTTTTAGTGTTAGGCTTTGAACCAAACTCTGTGATCAAAAGCATCAAAATAAATGAAAGCTAAACTCTGAATATAGCTTTATTCCAGGAAGATGTAAACTGAGTGCACTGTGACCAAAGAATGATTAATGGACTGATGAATGTACTTTTCTAACCACAGAGCAACAACTAAATTGATTGATCTGATTACCAATCTGATACAATTCACAACACAAATAGAAAAAAAGGCACGCAAAACCTTCAGTAGAAGACGATGCATATACCTTCAGTAGAGATTACAAAATGAAATGATTAAACTTAATTTAGCTCCAACACCAATGATGATTAGCTGACTTCAATAACTTGTAAAGTCACACACAATGGAACAGGATGAGGAAGATGTTCACCATCCAGACTTCATAGCAGAAACACTTAGAGGAGTAAAGTACTGGGTGTCCCAAAAATTTGACACAATTTCATCACCTAATAATTTGTTTAAAATTTGTTTGCTCTTCTTGTTCAAAAATATGTAATCATTTTTATTGTTTTCACTTTCAGGAATAGACATGCCGTTTAATGCAATAGATAAGGGGATCTGTGTATTGAAGTTCGCCCAAACTCAGTCAAATGTGAATGGCAACTTGAATTTGTGAGAAAATTTCAGAAACAAGTGCCAAGAGGAAAGCAGATTTGGATGTGGTTTAAGAAGTTTCAAGAGAAGGCTGTTGTGCGAGGAAAAAGGACTCCACTACCGACTCGATGTGTGCCACGTCACAAACGGTGCACACACTGAACATTTGTAATAACTGTGGAACATTGTAAAATTACCATCCCCCATAATTTTTCTTTTAAATTTGTAGAATAAAACATTTTATGTCCAAAATAAATCCTATTAAGTATCATTTCTCCTGAACATATAGTCACTCCGATACGGACATCTGAAATTATGTAAATTTTTTGGGGGACTTCCTGTATAAAGAGCAGCAAAGTCATGGAGGGTGAGTGGGTTGTACACAGATCTGTAACCCAGGTTTCATCTATCTATCTATCTATCTATCTATCTATCTATCTATCTATCTATCCATCTATCCATCTATCCATCCATCCATCCATCCATCCATCCATCCATCCATCCATCCATCCATCCATCTATCTATCTATCTATCTATCTATCTATCTATCTATCTATCTATCTATCTATCTATCTATCTATCTATCTATCTATCTATCTATCTATCTATCTATCTATCTATCTATCCATCCATCCATCCATCCATCCATCCATCCATCCATCCATCCATCCATCCATCCATCCATCCATCCATCCATCCATCCATCCATCCATCCATCCATCCATCCATCCATTTTCCAAACCTCCTGGTTCTCAAGAGGATTCTGGAGCCTATCCCACCTACCAAGAGGCTAAGTTGGCGTACATCCCGTTTTGTCCTTGTACTTGCATTTTCGTATTGAGTTGAACTCCCCTGGACCTTGGTCAATATATAATTGGCTAGAAATGGAAGAAAAAAAAAAAAAAAACACACCTAACTTCAGCTTAGTATAAGTAAAACAAATGCTTATTTTCTGTGTCCTTGGTCAGGCTTGTATTGGCACATGTGTTGACTTTGCCTAAGTAGGTGATAACATGTAGTCAAGCAGGCTCTTTGAATATCCAACAGCCTTCTCCTTTCAGGTCTTAGAAAAGACTTTATGATCTAAGAATCAACCTGCGTCCACATCACTAGTTTTCTCTTTGTGAAATGCTATCTCACTTGTCAATCAGCAATAAACTGTATTGCTTTTCCTGCTGGGCTGTGAGAAAATTATCAATTCAGGCCAAAGAGGGGATTGTGTGTGTGTATGTGTGTGTGTACACTGTGTATGTATGTGTGTGTGTGTGTGGCAGTGACGGTGAGAGACAGTGAGGGGAACTTTTTAAGTGTAGCTACAATGATGCAAACTCTTGAAACAGAATTCTCCATGTTTCAATTCATCTTGTTCCCGTACTGTAGCACAAACAAACCCAGAAGAAAAGCTCAATAATATTTGTTCGGTGCAGAATGCTACTAACATGTCTCCTCAGTCAAAGTAGCATCAAATCAATACTCCCTTGAGGAAGCGAGTGATTTCCATTACAGAAATTATCACAAGCTAAATGCAGACCTACGTGTGGAAAGACTGTAAAATGTTAACCTTTATCAGTTCTGCCAATTAAAGGATACAGCAGTACAGTAAATGTCCATAGTTGTTTAGCATTCGTTCACAATAAGGGCTTTGAGAGAGATCAGGGACCACTGATAATGTTGGGTAGGACCATGTTGAATCAGCTATATACCAGTCATGAAAAAAATTATTAGACCATCAAAAGTCATCAGAAACAATGGTTATGTAATCCAGTACTGACTCCTGTGTGTATCAGTAACTAAAACAGACAGAAAAAAACATGGAATGCCTAAAAGCACTGTTTTTGGCAGCACAATACCATAGATCCTGATGTAAGAACTTAAGTGAAAATGATTTATTATCAAGAAAACATGGAAAGTGGCAAGATATCAGCTCTGAAATTAAACTCTTATGAGCTGTTTTTGTGTTATCATAACAAATGTACCTTTAGTTGTACCAGGCATTAAAATGAACAAGAAACTGAAGGAAAACAAGGGTGACTAATATTTTTTTTCCGTGACTATAGACTCCCCTTCTGAGATGTAGTGGAGTCAGGATATTAACCCTTTGGTGCATGAATTATGACAAATTTATGTCAAGATTTTTTGAGTGTTTTATTCCTCTTTAGGCATGAAATAACCAATGGATGAAATTTCTTTAAAGAACCTATTTTTTATGAGTTACAAAAATGTCCTCTCATCTGAACACTATGTGTTTAATTTTTTGAAGCAAAGAAAAACAATGTATTTAAAATGCATCAGAAAGTGATATACTGTCGGAAAACTATGAAATAAAAACATTTAACCCTTTCATGCACAAATTATGAGAACCTTAATCAAAATTTTTTCCTGAGTGTTTTATTCCTCTCTAGGCATGAAAAAACAATGTGACTGAAGACTTTCTTCTGAAAAATAAATTAAAAAAAAAAAAAAGAAATAAAATATTTTAAAAAATTAAAAAATACATAACAAAAAAAAAATAAAAAATCTTATGAACCTATTTTCATGAAGTTGCAAAAATGTCCACTCAACTAGACACCATGCGTTTAATTTTTGATGCACAGAAACATGTATTTACTGATAAATGTGTGAAAACTATGGGTAACGCTTGTGATTCTGGGGGTTTATGCTCAGGAGAGATCTACATACTGTTACCAATTCATGTCAGAAAAGATATGTAGTATCTTAAAACTCTGATAACATATGTGTAAAAAAACTAAAAAAAAAAAAAACAACGAAAAGAACAACAAAATCCATGAATATACAAGAAAACAGCTGTAGAATAGCTGTCCACTGTAGTGACCAGTATGCATGAAAGGGTTAATGCAGCTAATCTGATGTTTTCTCACATTTTAGCATACTCTAATATTAGAGATGATGATTTGATTTGATTTGATCTGTCTCTTCTTTATGTGAAGCACTTTGTAACATGTTGTTTTAAAAAGTGCTATATAAATAAAACTTTACTTACTTAGTTTTTACTAACTTCCTGGAGATAATATGCAAAAAAAAAAACAAAAACAAAAACTTTTTTGTCTAATAACAATGAGCAATTGATTTGCACTCACACATGTTACTGACAAGGTTTATCAAGAATTGTAAAGTTACAGTAACTGTATGAAAGTCAGTGTATGAGATGGTGTGTCCACTATGTTGGCTGATATGCAAATTTAACAACAAAAACCATGAATATACAAGAAAACAGCTGTAGAATAGCTGTCCACTATAGTGACCACTATGCATGAAAGGGTTAATGTTAAATACAATGGAAACTCAAGTAAACTACAACTTTAAATATAGAATGAATGCAGTATTTGCATAAAGGAGCAGAAATGTCGAGGGAAGAAAAGGAAAAAAGACGAATTAATTAAGGAACTGGAAAAGTTATGAAGTCAGACTAACCCAAAACCTCAAATGTATAGTTTCTCAATAAAAGCCCCTGCGTTTCCAACCCCGTGGTGCTGTATTTAACGGATAATGCTGCGGAATTGACTCAAATACACTGAAAAACACTGCGTGGAGATTTCAGGTTGCAGTTCTTGATAGGTCGACCCTCCCGTACCCTCCCCACTTCATTGCACTCGCTCGGTGTCAATCCAAAGCGGTAAAACCCTCCCCCGAGATATCAAATAGTCCGTTGCGCGTGGCTGGCTCCTGCACTGTTTGCCCAGACGGCATCCGCTCCATCCGTACACTGAGTGAGTCTCTGCTGCGGTGCGTCGCGCGCAGGCTGGAGAGAGATGACAAGAGTCTCGCGGAACTGGCCAGACAAACATGGATCTTCGTAAAACGCTGATTTCGGTGCTTTGGATATTATTGCTCAGCCTGGTAGAAGAATGTCACACCGAAGAAGGTATGTTAAAAAAAAAAAAAAAGAAAAAACAAACATGTGTTGATGGTTCGGTTGTTTCCAAACTGGCCGCAGCAGTGTTGATCGATAGACAGATGTCTGCCGCGGAGAGTTTTCCGTTTGCACTTTGACGCAGGTGGATGTAATTTTACTAATGAAAGGGCATGAATTATAGTAAAGTAGAAATAAAATATATCAGAACAAACTGCAAGTATAAAGGAGAAATGATTGTACGTGTGAAACAAAGCTGTTGAAGGTTTACGCATCAGTGCTCACTAAACCCAAAGCGTTTTCTCTCAAATATTACGAACGTGACAAGAAATAGGGAGGATTTTGTCACAAATAGTTAAATGGTAGCGATGGAAAACCCTGCATCTGTAAATCTGTTTCATATTCACTTATGAAGTCATTTATTATAATAAACGATTGGTGGGAATAACTTGTTTGGAGATGTCCAGTCGTATTACATATACACTGTCCGCATGAAAATACTGTTAATTTAATTTAATTTTTTCAGATTTTTTTTTTTTTTTCCAGTCAGCTTTATTATGACAGACAAACCCTTCACAGTTTTTGCCACACATATTAAATAAATACCGGTGCGCCGCGGCTTTGTGCAACTGGTTTCTTGTCTATTCCTACTCCTAGTCAGTGATGCTGTTCAGCCGGATGGATGCCTCTGTGCTCATCCCACTGTTTGCTCCTCTCCTATTTAGCTCAGGGGTTTCTCTAAGTACTGTTTCCATTACATCCAGTAGTTTAAAACACCACGGTGGCACTAAACAAGAAATTGCTAAAAGTGAAAAGCAGGGTTATACGCACAATGCGCTGAGTGCTTTATCAAGATTTAATGCTGATTTGGGATTGGGATTTGGATTGCTGGCTTGTTTAATTGCCCCTGCACATCTGCACTGAAGTGTGTCTGAGAGAGGGAGAGTGTGAGGGAGCCGGGAAGGTACTGCTGTGGTCCAACAGTTTACCGGCAGTTTGGCTGATCGCCACAGATAAATACTTTCTGCGTTTAAAGCTGTATCCAGATTACTGTGACAGCTTTGTTTTATGCAACTTATCTGTGTCAAACTGTGTGTGTGTGGGCCAAGGTGAAGCCAAGAATATGGTCCCAATCAGATCAAAGATGCAAGTGGAAAAGAGTATCATGACCCAAGATCCCCCAGGATTTTTCTAAAGAGGAGCTTTATAGACAAGACCACAGCTCAGTGTATTTTGCATACACACATATACACACATGCATGCATGCAAATTCATGATGCACTTCATTATCATCATAAGTCTGCCATATACATATACATTAACCTATGTATGTCAGAAAAGTACTTCTGACACATTTGCGCTCATCACTGACACACATATGCACAACTGGCACACACGCAACTCAGGATCAAATGCACACACTCACTTGACACGTACATGTTGCACTTGCATGCGAGCTTTCTCATCTCTATGACACGCGCATTGTGTGACATTTTCTGGCACTCTCAGGCCTTTTTTGTACACACACGCACACACACATGCAAACTGACACGATTGTACCCTCCTGCGTGTAACCCACACACACTTCCTCTCGAGTATTGGATGCACAGACTCATTGCCAGATTGATTTGGTTCCCTGGAATGCTGGAGAGCTGGATTTGGATTCTAGCTTTTGTTTAATTGATGTTGTGACAACGATTAATTGCTGTGAAAGCAATGTGCTCCTGAAGGCGGGTATTGGCAGCTATTCTCCTTGCTCTTCATAAGGATTTGTAGATACAGAAAATCTGGGAGAAAATTTTTTTTCCCTTTTAAAACAACTATGATATCGGCAGGAAATGGAGACATTTACCCGCCTGTCTACCTGTGTTCTGTTAAGAGTTCTGCTATCTTCTATGAAAGTTACCACAGAGGAATGAATGCTCTCGGTTTGGGAATTTTGAGTGCCTTTCAAAGCCTCTTTTTATATTTTAATACAGTATTTATGTAGCGCTTTGATCACATTCATGACTTTCCACTCAAGTCTACCCTTATTTAATCTTTCCATCCCTCTCATTCACACACTTTTACGAGTCCCTTTGTGTTTGTCTCTGCTCTTTCATTTCTCCTCATGTGCCAACAGTGTTTTCCCTTGTTGCTTCGCTGTGAGGCAATGTATTTGTTATTTATTTCTTTCCTTTGTGCTGGACTGTATTCTTACTGCCTACTGTATTTCCTTTGTTCCTTCCACTGTCCTCTCAACTGCTATGTTTCCTTTACTCTCTCTCTCTCTCTCATCCCCTTCTGCTTTTGCCTCCTGCTTCCTTAGCTGACTTAGCAAACACTAATATGACTGGGGGTAAGGGTGTGTGTGTGTGTGTGTGTGTGTGTGTGTGTGTGTGTGGGGGGGATGGGTCCATGCAACCACAGCTGGATGTCCACCATCCCACACCAACGCCTCACACACAGTCAATCCAGCCACTCCCCTCCCTTCAGGCCGCTTTTCTCATTCCCCGCGCCTCACCGCTAACACACCTTGGCATCTCATCGGGATCTCATTTACTTCCCCCTCCTCTCGCTCTATCCCTCCCTCTGCATCCATCCATTCTGCGCCAAGCCAAGACAGAACGGCAAAGAGAGAGAGGGCACAAGCCAGGTACAGAACAATAGAGGCGGAGTAAGGGAGCGACAGAGAGGAGTGGAGTGATTGAGGGCACGAGTGAGAGAGGCTCAGAAACTGCAGCGTAACCTCTGGGTGCATCCTGTTTTTGCAGCCGTAGTGTTGGTTTGATGCCGTGTCGTGTCAGAAAAGCAGAAAAGTACAGTGTTGTTTACCTGCAGTCCTTTTGCTGGCTAGCTAATCAAACATTTCATGTCACACGAAATTTTTCCACAAGCAGAAATTAGAGAAAGTATTCGATCCCATATTGAGCATTTTTATGATTCGTTTAGTCAGTTTTTATTTTTAGTAATTGGCTATATATTAGACTTATGACTAACAGTTAATAATATGGTTGTCTGTTTTATAAAATATCAGAAAGTATGAACAAATATTGAAAGACTAAGATGATGTTTTCTTTCAAGCCAAAGATATCCTCATGTATCCTCATAGAGCAGTAAAGAAGCGGTAAAGTGCACAAGTTTAGGAGCAACCCCTCTCTCTTTATAGTCTTGCGCATTGTCCACCCACAGCACTATCTGATTGGTTACATGTCACTCGTAATAGCCTATTAACACTGAAGGCTACTGTGTCACAGACGGCCAGCTCCGGTGAGTTCTTTCAGAGGCAAAGCAATAGATATTGCAAAGTTGCAAGAAACACCACATCCATCCTAACCACTCCATGATCCATGACCAGTCGGTTAATGGGATATTCTAAATGTTGATGCCACATATTCATTTTTAAAAGAAATACTTAAGACAGAATTGGGTTTATATTATTGTATTATATTTAACGGACAGTATAAGTACAGTACAGGGTATATTTGATTTCCTTATGGTGCAGGACTAGTTGCAAATATCAATTGCTTGTCTTCTTGATTACAAATAATCTATGTCGGCTCTCATAAAATACATGTTGGCTGACCTATTTTTTTAAAAAGAAAAATTAATTAAAGTGCCTCTTCATAATGAAACACCACTTATGTATCATATATTAGTGAATCTTAAAATTAGTACTTAGACGTTGTCTGATTGACTAATATTGTGTTTACTTGCGATTGCCAGATGGGCAGAGGATCAGTGTTTCAGTCTCCCAGGCATCAATTGGGACTAATTGTGTGTGATTGATGAAGGCTTTTTTCTGCTCTGCTGCCACTGCTGCACTGGTCCATGTTTGGTTGGCAAGGACCGCCTTGGACCTGTGTGTGCTGGACCAGATGACTGTGACCTCTGAGAGTAGAAAAGGTCAGAGTGATTTGTGGAGATGACAGGCATAGCGCTGCGACATTCTCTCGCCGAGGCCTCAGGGACACTGTCATTTTCAGAAGAGACGAGGGAGCGTACTGGCGCAGGTGCTTTGAAATGAAAGGGAGAAGAAGAAGAAGAAAAAAAAGATGCATTACAAACAGGAGAAATGAGAGGTGTGCGAGGTTGAAGGGGTGAAGAAAGCGGGGAGCTAAGTTGGAGGTACAACTGATGATGGAGTGACAGGAAGAAAATTGGTGGGTTCCATGGCACTTGTATGTTACATGTAATCAAGCAGAGCGGCGGTTCCTGTAACAAGTCAATGCAGCAGCTCAGCCAGATCTTTATTTACCTCCCACTCAACTGGAACACATTGACTGAGACTGATAGACTGATGAATTGTGTGTGTGTAAGTGAGAGTATGCTTGTCTATTGGATCTCAATAGGGTCACCTGATTTTCTTTGTTCAGGGTAAGGACACACTACCACAGCATCAGGGCTATTTTGCTGCATCTGCAAAAAACGAGCCATTGGAAGCACCAGTGTGTGTACGTGAGAGATGTGTGCACATGCGGGAGGAAAGATTGGGGGGGGGGGGGTTAGCAGGTGTTTCAGCTGTAGTAGATGGTGAGGAAGGGGCTCTATGCAGCTGCCTGTGATGGATGAAGGAACTGCGGATGGACTGCGCATTTTCAACTCATTTGACTGATAAATCTACGGTGAAACATCTACACTGGCTGTGTGCATGTGTGTAAATGCAACCACTTCTACGCGTTTCCTCCCCCTTGTTCACATTTTCCTTATCCATGTTTACATCTACGCATGTGGAAAAATTTATAGCACCAATTGTTTCCCATGTGTAATTATAGTCTGCTGTCTTTAATCCAAGTACACTAAGAGGCTGGTTTGCTTGAGCACCAACTGCGTTCTGTTTGGCTAATTTCCGTACAGCTATGACAACTTGATGCTGATATGGTGAATTATATTAATACAGGGTTGAGTGTTGTTAATTTGGATGCAAGCTAATTAAATCATTATTGTATAAAATGTTATTTAGCAATGAGACAGAAATTAAATATATAAGCTCTCATTGAGAATATAGCCTTTTTGAGTACTTTAGAAGCATTACTATTCAAGAATAAAGCTCAAAATGACCTAATTAATTACTCACACATCAATGTGGAGTTTTAATCAAGAAGTGTCACACTGTTTTTGATTGCAGGCTTTTAAACTTTGTTCCTTTTTAGGTTGTTACGCTGCAGCAGATCTATTATTTTTGCTCGTGTGTCGAATAGGTATAACTCATGAACAGTTGCATTCATCTTTATGAAGCTTAATAATTAACAAAGCATTACATTAGTTTAATGACTTGATGGTTTTAATTATTTGTCGGAAAATGTGAGCAGTGAAAAGTGGAAATAAGACAAGAAACGACTTACATTTTACTCGTTTTTTTGCTTTATGGATAAAATGTACCCCATAGTTTTTTTTTTTTTTGTTTTTTTTTAATGCTGCTCATTCAGTTGATATTAGTGTATATTGTGCAAAAGTAATGAGCCTGCAACCCAGCTGTAAGTTATGAGTGTGCTTAGTCATAAGATAAAGCAAACACGCTCTCTCATATTGCATATGTGAAGACCGGAGGAAAAAAAGTCCTAAAGCTCAAGTCTCAGTCGCTGCTGCTGAAAATGCATGTGCGCTTTCATGCCACAGTCTTACGTAAACATCTCAAGGGTCTGCTCGCTAAAGGTTCTTCAAAGGTTATATGCAAAGAAGTTTAATAAATGTAACTGAAAAAAATTAAATTAAAAATGTCTTGCACCACCCACGCAACCAGAAACTAGAAGTAAAGACATATTTCTGCCCGATTTTTACACGGATGCCTCAAACACATTACTCATCTTTGCCACTTTTGTAGGGATACTAATGGATTAGAGGAGTTTTTGTTGGCAGGCTTTTCAGTCCTGAGGTGTCTAAAGTTGATGAATGCCAGTGGTGTGTGTTTGTGTGGCGCTGTAGCTGGGTTTGGGAGAAATTTCTGCTCAGGGTGTTTTACGTTGAGAGTAAACACTAACTGCATTAATGCGAGGCTTGATGTGGGTGGGCATGTTGGGAATTGAACTGACAACTCAGAGTTGCGCAGTCAGTCTACCACCCTCCCACTCCCAGCATTCCATTTTAATTTTTGTTTTCCATTGCTGAAAAGCAAAATCACCCACTCATTTAGGGTGAACAATAGTATGTGCAAAATATATTTACAAGGCTGGCCGTACCAAAGAACATACGACCTAAAGCTTTCAGACCTTGTTTCTGGTGCCTGTGGGTAGATGACCATGTCCATTTGTTTTATGGCACTGTTCTATGTCTCAACATTGTGCTTTGTGTGGTCCCCAGACCCTAGATCCATTATTGTGTGTTGACTACCTTTGTTTGGTCTGTTCTATCGCATTCTTTACAGTAAGTGTGATGATTATGTTACAGGAGCAAGTACAACCTATGTGTGTCTGTGTGAAGGCCTTGTACTTCCAGAGGTTAAATGTGTTACCCTCTCTTTGAGATGTTGGCTAAGAGACGATCAACCTCAATTGAACCTGGTTTAGGCAGCCACATCACACTGTCATGGAGGTGACAGAGGTCCTCAACTGTCCAAAAAGCTTTAAACAGTGTTTATACACATGGTTACTGGTATTTTTATACATATATTTAGCCTCATATCATAATTGCCCAAGTCATATTTTTTGGCCAAATTGTGATATCTGCGTAAATTTACCCTCCTAACACTGCTTCTTCATTTTGCATCATTGACTATGCCCTGAAAAAAATATGACTTTGGCCATTATGCTATGAGATGATATTTTTTTAATTAGCTGTTGTAAAATTCTAAGTTGGATTTTTCTGATATAATCAGATCATGTGGCCAGTGCACACATGTTAGTTTCAAGGACTAAACCACTTGCATGGAAAATGAAAGCATGCAAGCAATTAAGGCATAACTAAAATGAATTAAAAATTAGAAGCATTACCCCATTTCAGTGTGTTAGAGGAAACTGCTGTTTCGGGGCATCCAATACGTTTTCATGCCTCAACTTGGCTGCAGCCAAGGCAATACTGTCCAGTAGTCCATTTCCAGTTACATAACATGTGAGCACACATGAGTGGGTTCTCATCTACTGGCCCTTGGTTCACCATGAGACATTGTACTGCTCATATGTCCATGACGGTAACTTGCAATACACTGTTCATGATTTAAAGATAAGAAACCACATTCTGCTCATGCTTTTAATCAAGGATTCATGCACATGCGTCCTACTAGTGTAGTTCTTGTTTCTTGGACACAGAACACACGTGGCTCAGTTGAACATATACACATAACAATCTGCACAGAAGAAACTGTACCGCTGCCTGTGCCGTTTGCGTCCCCTGTTCCTCTTCGGTCTGCTGTGTCAGTGTCTGCCTCACTGGTTCTGGCCGAGGCCTTTTAACAACAGCCTGTTAATGTGTTTTTCATGTCTGCTGGTCCTTCTTTGCCATTTCGCACCTCATGACACATGTTGGGAGATTTTTCCACTTGTGTGCATGTAAGAGAAATAGAAAAGAACATTACATCATAACATTAATGTGTTTATATACGTATGTCGTTCTGTGCTTCCTTGACATCTTTTTTGCATGTGATTTAGCAAAGTTGCATGTCAAATATAAACATTTTAAATAGTTTTATTATTGGCGCAATTATTTTTTTTTTTATCATCATTACAAATTGTTATTAAAATCCCCAAATTATCATGTTATTACAAGGGGACACCACTGCTAAAAGCTACATTTACAAAAAAAAAAAAAAAAAACTGCTTTAAGCTGTAACTACAATCTCGTTCAAAAGTTTGCATATAGAGAATTAATGATCTAGTATATTGTCCTGTTCATGCTGTGAGTCATTGTTGTAAATCTCTGGCTGATAAATAGCATGTACAAGATATTTTGTCAGACACCTTAACCAATTAAATAATCAAAAATTGATGTTGTCAGTGAGAAATTGTGGACTTGGCAGGTCCCTAAAGTAGAAGTGGTGCTCAGCCTGAGCTGTCAGGTCTAATTGTCAGTAGACCTACTGTACCTGAATGGGCCTCAGTACAAAGTGTCTGCTGTGCACAGAGAACAGCGGACTTCTCCGGCCAAATGAGATGAAACAGGTCTTGATCACAGTAGGAAAGAATGAACACAAACACACACACACACACACACACAAAAGGAACACTAAGCTGTGCAAGAGATCTAGATGTTTATCCTCTCTCAGTAAGCATATGTAGACACAGTGTTGCTCTCTTACATATTCCTGTTTCTTCTTGTCTATAATATTCAGTGAGATCTGGGATCCGAAGCTCAAGCTGTGCACTCATGATTCATACGCATGCATCTGACGGACAGACACATGCTGCTCTCGAACACATGCTTCTACCCAGTAGTTTTGTGTTGTCCTTGTCTTTGTTTTTGATGCCTCCGTCCATGTCTGCTCTGTTGAGGTAATGACCGTCATGTTAGAAAAGTGTCCGGCCGGGCCTCGTAAGCCATTACCCCCGTGCCTAGGAAACCCCATTAATCTTTGTGAGAGGCGTTTGACCTTTCAAACTCATTAACCACAGCCGGTGTGCAGACGGACGTGAACACATACCCAAACCGCAGATGCGCTTTCCCTTTTACACAAACAAAACACCATGTACACACACACATACAAGGGTGCTTAGGCAAACTGTGGTTCTGCGCGCACACATACACACACACACACACACACACACACAGGTGAGGTGTGAATGCACTGATGTGTGTCCAGCTGCCAATATCGCCTTCACCAGCCACACTCTCACTTTATCTCTCTTGTCTCTCCTCTCCTGTCCTCTTCATCCCCTCGCTTCCTCACCGTGTGGGTTTGGTCAGTGACCTGGAAAATTGCCCGACCTTTTAATGCGCAGCTTCCTTGGTGATGAATAAATACATAAATTGCACGGCTCCGGCTCAGTCACTTTTATGATACCCCTCCTAACCCCCAGTTCTCCCTCCCGTACACCTCATCACACCCCGTCATCTGCACCCACTCCACACAGACACGGAAGAGGGGAAAGCATGGTGTCTTTGAAGTGATAGCCCCCTGTGGAGAAGACTATCCATAATGAAAGGGTGTTAGTGACTGGGCTGAGGGCGAGAAGTGTGTGTAGATGGTAAAGGATGTAATGGGGTGAGTGGGCGAGGCAGGTTAACACACCAGCATGGGACCTGCTCTTCTCAGTTTATCAGTAAAGCGAGGCCAGGAGTGAGAGGGCTTTGTAGGTGGCAAAAGGATGTAATGTGGTGAACGGTGAGGAAGGTTAACGTAGCAGTATGGGACCTGATCTGCTCAGTTTATCAAAAGTGCAAGGGAATGTGAAAAATGTAGGTGGCTGGGGCTATAATAGGCTAAGTGACGGGGTGGGGCAGGAATGGATGAAACTTATTCTGCTCAGTGTTTAGTAAGTGTGAATGAGAAAGAGAAAAGGAAATGAAGCTTAGACACAATATGTGGGCAGATGGAGTTGAGATTTGGAGAAAGTCAGATAGGGCAAAAGGAGCAGGCTAAAACAAATAATAACTGTGCAGAGGCTGGGAGGTAGGCAGTGATGGCGCGATGCACTGGCCAGAAATTTGGCACGAGGCCTTAAGTGCAGAGCCAATATATATATTTTTTACTGAAAACATCTCTCTTAGGTCAGGTCACAGACTTGTAAAAAGTAGAAAAATTCTCATAAGAAGCAGAAATGTGGGAGATGAAAAGCGCAGACAGATAACTCCGGAAAAAAAAAAGAAAAAAAGTAAAGTACTGCTTATTCTTGAAACATTACAGCTACTCTATGGAGTCTTTGAAACAAATAAAAGTTGTATTTGCATGTGGTGTGTCTCGCTGAAGCACATTTTGTGTACCCTCGAGGTCAAATAAAATGTGTTGAGTGCTTTTCCTTTTTCATAAAACATTTGCAAATGTTTGCATGAAACATAAACACAGGCACAAACAGAATGAGGAGCTCTTCTTTTAAAGACATTGTTCTCTAACTCCACAGGGCATCTTTACCTTTCGAATGTTTTTAGAACCTTTACAGTGAAACTATTATATAGCTATATGTCACCCAGCTTTTAACCCATACAAAATGCATTTGTGAAGTAGGATTAAGCAACTGAAAGCACAGAACATCTGCAAAAATCCAAAAAGCAGCACGACTAAATGAAGATGGACTATAATTCACCTATACTTCTTTTGGGGTTATTTTCTTTTTACACAGCAACTGAGTCAAATGAACTGCTGCTGAACCAAAAAAATAAGATGATTGCATCTCAAATTACATCCAAGGCCTTTGTTCCAGGGATGCAATGATGATATGAGATAATAATCCAATATTGAATCAAATAGCTAGATTGGGTATCATTGACAATAGGATGGGGCTGATCTTTTCTATTCAGTTCTGTGTGTTATTAGTCTATGTCTGTGGTCTATGTTTACAGCATTCTGGAAGCATTTCACACATTTTGGCACTTTTTCTTTAACCAAGTTGCTTTGTACAATTATTTTATTTCTAAATAACAATTAGTTAAATGTATATTTCTTACACTTAGTTTTACAAATTAGGAAACTAATTTTTAAGTTAAAAATGCACCAAACCATGTTTTTTAGGCAGTAAATGGAGTTGTATGACTTAATTGTAATGAAAAGTCTGACTTTTCTTAGGAGCTCCAATTCTTACTTTGTAAAACTGCAGCTTTGGTTGGTTAATTTGTTTGCTGGTTTGAATCCAAAATAATGTCTTAAACCCTCACAGTGACACAATTCAGACTGCAGAATTGTTCTGTTTCCCTGTGAATTCTGCTGAAGATATTGTAGGTTTTAGGTCGATCTCTTTCACGCTGTAAAAGCAGTATAAAAACCTCAAACCAACCCTTTAACTCCTTATGTTTTTGCGTAGTGGTCCTGTTTGGCCTATGGAATTATTCCTGTTATTTAGACACACCACACTTACATCCTCTTTCTGATTACAACATTTTTTTTGGGTGGAGGTAGACTCGAAATTGCTGGAAAGTTGCACCTTGCCTTATGCAGAATAAAAAAACAACCCCAATCTCTTCCACAGCTTTTTAAACACTGGTTTGAATTAATGTATTGATATCGACCAATACCAATACTCCAGGTAAACATACCAGCCTCGAAATTTGGATTGTATGTTTGTTTGTTTGTTTATTCATTTATTTATTTATTTGAGGAATGGCTGTTTTATACTAACCTTTCTTTAATGACTTTAAACATTTACATTTCTTTATTTCAGCCTGTGACTGCGATTTGTTTTTGTCTTCATGTATATGCTTTATCTGTTGATGCTTTCGTACTGCACCTCATGTTATTAAGGACTTAAGTATGTTTCTAAACATGTCTGGGACTGTGTGTTTGTAGGTGTTTCTTTGTGTGCCTGCTCATGATTGCAATCAGACTGTCATCAGTGCAGGATGGCTGGGTGGAGCGTGCTCCTGTTGTTTCCCAGCTTCCTCTCAGCTATTTAGTTGCCTTCCTGTTTGCATGTAAATTAGTTTGCCAGCCAATCAGTTTGTCGGTTAAGCAGCTGGCTGGAAAAGCAGCCATTTTGTCAGGTAATCTGGCAACCAAGCAGCCAATGAAGCATCTAGCCATGGTGCCACTTAGTCAGGAAGCCAGCAGTCAATCAAAAAACTATTCAACAAACAAGTTGAGTTAGCTAGATGTCTGTTGCTATTTTCTCTGTTGACTGTGAGCCAGCCAGCCAATCAAAGCGCAGGAAGTTTGATTAATCACTGAAGATGGCAGTCAGTGATTGTCTGTCAACAAAACTGTATAAATACCAAAGACCTCCCCTTCACCCTGTCTGCAGTAGCATCATGCAGTGAGACGTCCTTGAAATTACTCTCAACTTCCACCGTACACAATCAGGCGTAAAGCATTTGTGCATTTCTTACTGATGTATCAAATAAGGAAAATATTGCTCATGAAATACTGTAAAAATTCAGCAAAGCAAGTGAGTCTTGCTTGTACTGCATCACATGTGCTCGAATTAGAACTACAGTAGGACTGAGGAAGCTTTATTTGCTGAGAAAATATGCAAGCCAAGTTGTAGCACCAGCAGTCATCAAAACAGCACTGAAGTGCACAAGCAAAAACAAGGCCAAAAAGGAATTTTTACCAAATTTTGCAAGTACATGTGTGGAGACTAATCCACATTCTGGCTGCCTAGCACCAACACCCTTTTCTTACTGGGGCGTTCTCAGATTTTGTTTGGGATTGTCAGATCTCTTGTAAATATTTGATTCTCAACATTATTCTGCAAATAGAACCGTGCAATCATTCTCAGTAAATCAGTAATTTACAAGTATTAAATTGGATAATTAAAAGAACAAATCTGATGATATACCCCCTAATTAAAAATGGTGCTTTTAGTCGGTTTTTGAAAAGAAAAGATAAAAAAAAAACAACAACAAAAAAATCAAATCTAGGAATCTGTGTATGCAGTCCACAGTTTGTTTTTCTCTTTGGGCTATGTGTGGTTTTGGTGATGACCAAAATGTGAAAACTGCCTGTATGGATTTTTCAACACATATTTTTCTTGGTTTATGCCACTGGCAGCTACTGCACATATCACAAACCTACTCAGATACTATGTGATAGGAGTGTGTATTTGCAAGAATCTGACAGTACATGTGTCACGGTGCAGAGTTTACAGATCAATGCACTGATATACAGGACTGTGCAACAGTCTAAAGCCACCTTTAGTTTTGATGTTTTTGCAGGGTTGAAATGAGCATAAGTTTTTATTTCCTATTCTCTTTTTCTCAGATACAACAAGAAAATACAGGGAATGACACACACACACACACACACACACACACAAAACTGAACTAAATGGGTTCTAAAGGTTAAAGTGACTATTTAGTGCAACCCTGATCCCATAACAAGAAGCAGCACAAACGGTTAGAAAAATCTGATGTGTTAAATAAAAACTGGTATAAAACATCAGAGAATTTATGCAGTAATTCTCATATCATCTGAAGTCTGAGTGAAACGGTTAAACACATGTTAAGTACAAGGGAGGTCACACTAAATAATACCACTTTTGCCAATACTGCTGTACATACTTCTGATATATCCAGATTGTATTTTAATGTTAATACAGAGACTGAGAAATGCATGTGTGGTCATTATAACTTTCCTAAACCAACAAACCTAATGTTGGACAGGACTTTTGTACAGTACTGTATATTGTGATGCATTAAGTGATTTAAATGATACTATATTGACATTCTTATATAATTGTAACAAATGGAGGTGGCTGTCATAAGCAAGCAATTGAATATAAGTAAATAAATGGGTGTGTTTGTATTTATTACATTTTACATCTAAGTGTGTAAATCTCAATAAATTAGCATAAATGAAAGCTACTGATTACCATTCCCTTTTTATAGTTGGATTATTTAGTCATGTACAAAATATAAATGTCAAATAAGATGAGCTTGTGCTGTTTAATGTGTTTTTCTGTCAAATTAATTGTGCTTTAACCTATAAAGACCCAAGCAGCCACCGGTGAACAAAAACATCAGCTCATGTAACTGTTTAATACCTGTTGATCCACTAATCCTGTCAATACATATAAATAATTGGTGTAAAATACAGTTTGTCATCTTTTCATGCTCATCAGATAGGACCCATTTGGACGTTCAGAGGCTCCGTAGTGAACGTGGAAACACCATCATCTTGTACAATATTGATTCACCAGTAAAAACCATGGCGTTTCACTAATGACAGTGGATGGAGACGTTTGTTTTATGTTCATTTTACTGAAAAAGTCTTTTTTTTGTGTGTGTTTCTGAGATAATAGCCCTAGACTTTAATCTGAGGTTTACAGCATCAGTAAAATACAAATAAGAAAATACCTGATTTTTACTGAAAAAATGCAAAATATAGCGGATAATATCATAATAAATGGTGATAAATTACTTAAGAAATATTATATATGGAGAAAGAAATATTTTGGAACTGCCACAAAAGTAGCACTGGGTCTTTATGGGTTAAATCTAATGTTTGTAATGTAACCTAGACATCTCCAAAATGTCAACTGGGAGAGGATTGACACACCTGAAGAACACACTGAAATCTTGTCATATTGATAGATATTAATAAAAATAAGAAGAAACAATGACTGTTTAATATCAGCTAAGCATATGCTCTTAAATTATTATTCATTGTTTCCCCTTGGTTCAGCCTGTAGTTTAACACTTGCTATGGTTATTACAGTCACCCTGAGAAGGACTGAGTGTTACGGCCGTGTGTGGGTTTCACCAAGAGTCAGTTTATGTGCTGTAATTGGTTTGCCCCTACATTTAATACATTTTCCGTGTGGTTAGTGTGTTTCAGCTCTGTTCCTGTGTGTTATGAGTAAATGTTTGTTTGTTGGGTACACCTTCATGGATGAATTGATTTTAATGGGGTTACCGAGGGTTATTATGGGGGGTCATAGTGATGCAGGCAATTTATTCCATTTTGTTGTTGTTGTTGTTGTGTGGTTGCATTAGATTGTTGTTTGCTTTACTTGCTGTTTAGCCTGGAACATTCGCTATTCACACTTAAATTTGCATAATAACACATCACACAACAGCTATTTCGTTCTATAGAGTGCTGCAGGAATGCTGTATTTTTGTAGGCAAACCCGGAAGTTAGCTTTGCCCCATCCCCTCAACCCGTACCAGTGGGATATTTCCATTGCCTCTTGAATTATTGCAAGCAATTAGCTCTGTGGCAAACAAAGGTTTATGATAATTACACATTCAGTTAGATAATCCTCACAAATAAAAACCACTTTCTCGATTATTTAAACATAAATGCAACCACCAACATTACAATGCTAACTCTGGGCTATAAAGCAACACCACACTCACTTTAATTTTGCCTTTAACATCTCCACCACTCGGCTTCCAACTTGTAAATTCATTTCACATCCTTTCTACCAAAAACTTTTCTCTTAGTGTGACCTGATCTAGTGAACAGAACAGCTTGCAAGAGGGCATCACAACAAGGTTGTAAAAGCTGATGAGGGAGTAGATGAGTTTTTTAGTGTTCGGTGTAATTTGTCCCCAACAACCTCTGTAGTCTCATTTAGCCTCTTGTTACCGACAACCTTTTTCAAGATGCATAAAACTTCTAAACTTAGCAGTATAATCCTTAGTTTCAAGTCTAAAAACACCTTCAAAACAAGGACTCGTAATTTCTTCCGCATTCTATTAATTATGTTGCTCAATTTGTATGTTTTCTTTCATCCTAATGCTGCCAAGTTTTTTTATGTGTGCACTATTTGGTTTTATCGTGTGTGTTCTCTCCTTGTGCATATACTTCCACGCCAGTGAATCTGTGATGTAACATGAGAGCGGTCAGATGGTCGACTGGTATGGAGCTGAGGTGACTGGGAGACTGTCTCCAGGCCAGATGGGAAGGGATGCTTTTGCACAGGAAGTAGCAGAATTAAGGGCCTTTCTCCCTCTCATCCCTTTCCTCTCTCCCTCTCTCAGTCCCTCTCATTTGCTCTTTCCATCTGTCTCTCTGTTCTTTTTTTTCCTCTCGTCCTCTCTTTCTCATTCCCTTACTCTAACTTGCACACACAATTGAACTTGGCAGTGTTTCAGGGATTGAGTGGCTTGAGTTAATAGCGAATTACCTGCATCTCTGAAGTCTTGAGTGTGTATGTGTATGTTAGGAGGTGGTGGATAAAGTAATGGACTTTGCTGGAAGGTCAAATGAAGGAGCCGACCGCTAAATCACTAAATGCCACTAAAGCATTCAATGAAGCCCATTCATTGGCCAAGATTGTGAGGATTTACATGTGAATGTAAACTGGTCAACAATTTGTGGAAAGTAATTGTTTTCCTTGCTGGAGAATTTGTCTTCAGCACACAGTCTGTAATCCTGGCTCTCCCTCGTCAATGCCAACACCGAGAGTGAATTTGGGCTTTTTAATGACTAGGTTTCAGTTTGTTTATAACCTGATTTTGAGTGTGTGCTCACTGTTGTGTGTGGTGTTTTTGGGACTTTGGGGGAAGCTGGTAATGACGCAGAGAGGCAGCGCCGCTCCGATCTCTGACTCAGACCCCGTCACACAAGATTAATTTAGCTAACCATCACTGTTGTAGCTAAGATGATGAAAAACACTTTTCTCCCAGCGTGTCTCATGGGAGTTGTTACAGATTGAAGTGTTTATTAGTATTGTGGACATATAAAGTAATACTGGACCATATGTTGAGTAATTTTCAGGCTGCAGGTGATTTACTTTATCTTGTTAAGAACTTAATTTCACCATTAAGAGTCAATTCTGTTGTAATATATGGGCACTCGCTCACCTAAAAACATAATTTCTAGTTTTTTTTGTACAACAGTGTAACAATAATAGCATTAATGCAAACTAATTGGTCCTCCAGATAATTTTCCACACATTTCACTACCCTTTATTTTTTTTTTTGTTATCTATTATTTCTTTTTTAACTTCTCCATATTTTCTGTCCCTTCATCTCTTACCACTTACCACAAAGATAGTGGTGAATATTAGGGCTGGGTAAAAAAAATTGATTTTGGATCAATTTTATTTTAATTTTGCATAATCAGGTAATAGTGGATGAGATCGGTTTTTCAGAGCGGGACTGCAAGTACCTGACCTGGGCACAGAGACTGGGCGTCTCAATCTCTCTCGCGATGGTTCTGGCGTGGGAGGGCATGGAGGAAGGGTGGGGAAAGCTGGCCGCCCAGACCGTCTGGTTGGCAGAGGTTCTCCGAGGCGGGTCGCGGGAGCTGGTCGTTCTAAGGATATTAACTTGGATCCACACTCAGCCATAGGTGATAGCTGGGACGCTGTTAAGGGGATGAGGACATGACAAACTCATGGGGCCCAGCATTCGCGGGGGGCCCATACAGCATTGGAATGGGCCCGGAGAGTTAGAGGAATAGTAAAGTGTCTTCAGTTTCATTTTCACTTTGCACCTGTCTGACAATCACTGCCCCCCCCCCCCCCCCCCCCCCCATGTCAATACTGATGCCAGTATTGATGAGTGGCATGGCTGCAGTACTCAAATAATCAGGTTACAGCTCAAATTTGTACTTTGGTATCACTAAATGAATCTGAACCAATCAATTAATACAGAATTGAATCGATATCAGATCAAATCAATTCAGAAACTTATGAATCAAAATCGAATCGATTAAGGAAATTGGCCATGATACCCAGCCCTAGTGAATATATTAAACTAACCTGAGAGAGGCTGTGAAAACGTGTCTGTGGTGTATGTTAAACACATCCTAATTTGCAGTACACGTGTGACACGGCTAAATATTCATGCATACTGGCTGAACACTCATTGCTGCCTCTCTCCACATACACATACAGTTATATGCACAGTATGACGGCATGGGGAAAGCTTGCTTTTAGCCAACCATCCCCTGAGGTTGGAAGCTGATGAAAAATTCAGTGCAGTTAGTCAAAGAGTGGCTTAAAGGAAAGAAGAATAGCGTTTAGTTTAGTTAGTCACACTCTTCTTTTCTTGCTGCCTGTCCGTCATTCTGCGTTTCAGATTGTCGCTCTCTCAGCCTTCATTTTCTTTTCGTTTTGCATTCCTCTTCTTCTTTATCTAGCCCTCATCTCGATATATCGCCCACCTCCTCTGCCACTCCAGCTTATTTCACTTCTGGCACAGTAAAACCACCTTTCGATCGGTCTGATAAATGGAAAATATCTTGTGTTTTTGCCACTGTTCAAACAGTATACCATCAGTCACCGGGCAGCAGTTTGTGGTTTGCATTTGCTTTTGGCTTGGCTCTAACTACAAACTGTCTGCTCGGTGAGACCATATGACCACTCAGAATATGTTTCTGACCTGTGATCTGGAAAGGGTTCAATTCATTCAGTATGCTGTAGTGATGGTTGTGTTAACAGAGGAACCAGTTATTGGTAACAGAGCGACCACTGAGTACTTTTGTTCAGATCAGTGCAAGGTTTTTTAATTGTACATTAACATTAAATATTCCTAAGTGGATATCCTCTCAATATTGTGGATAAAATACCCTGTAGCTTTGTAATATTCTATTTCTAAAAGGTTTCAGTGTTAATTTGTAATTTTTTAAGCCTGTTGAAGGTCTCTTAAAACTGCTGGAGGACAAGGGCAGGAGAGGCAGAGAGGATGACGATTGAAATGCAGCTCAGTGAGGACAATACTGAATCTAATCTGTTTATACAACCTCACCTCCAGTCTCCCTCCTGTCTCCTCTCATTTCAAACTTGACAAACAAATATACACACTTTTGCATAAACACACGCTAACACACATAGACAGCTATGCACGCACACATGCCCATACACTTTATGAAAGAAACAGAGGTCCTTCGCTTATCTTGCAGGTGAAATCTGGAAAAATGGAAGTGTTGCATTTGCATTTTAATTTGCCCTCAATCAGGCATTGTGTTTGGTGTTGCAGTGAAATTGCTTGGTGTTTGCTCCTCGTCCCTATTTATAGGAGCTCCATGAGAGATGGGTCCTAAATTTAAATCTGGCTGCTATCAAAATATATGGAGATGAGGAGGAAGCTTCCTGTCTTTTTTTTTCGTGTTGTGTTTTTTTTTTGCTCCCCCCTTCAACGTCAGTCATCTTCCTTATGTCTGTTTCCCTATATCTTTTTTTTTTTCATTTTTTTCATCACTGTGCTTCAGTTGGCTATTACTTCTCGTTATTTCTTCCCCACCTTCTTTTTCCTTCAGATTTTATTAGTGATGCCATGTGCAACGCTACTCAACTCTGAAGGGCTAGAGCAGTCATGAAATCATGACCCTACCTTGCCCTCATCATCCCAGCCCCCTCATCGCTCCCATCAATCTACAACCCCCCCACCCCCCCTTCTTCACCCACACCTATCTTTATCTCCCTCCTTTCATTCATTTTTTCCGCTCTAGCTGTCTATAACATGGCCATAAGCTGTCTGTCGCAGATGAAGGACCCCCTTCACACATCCAGCTGCTCCATGAAGCCTATAGTGGTAAAAGTTTAACCCAGTAGTGGCTGTAAGAATCACACACAAGAGGGTTGTATAGTAAATGGTGCTACACTTTGCTGCATAAAAGGCTGCAGGTAACAGTTTGATAGAAATGACTCATATCACCAGACAATCAGATGGCTGACCATAAGTTAAACATTTTTCAATGTTCCATGTAATGCTGGTGAATGATTTCTGTATGCAGAATTTGACATGAACAGCTTTCTCACATCGTAACTTCATCTAGGCTGCAACTATGTGATGTGGAAACCTAACACAAAAGACTGAATGTTGTTTTACACCCATAATTATCACATATGTCTGAATGTTTCGAAACACAGTTACATCTGCTAAAAGTAGGTGTTAAACTCCACTGCCAGAATGAAAGGAAAATAAAAAGAAAGAAATGTTGCTCATTGTTCTTTACTGAGAAAAACAAATAATGTTCCTTGCTTGCTCTTTACTTGCAGCATGTCTTATGATTTCACCAGAAAAGGGATGGAAAGTAGTGGTTCTATCTAAGTGTCATGTTTCATTCACTGCTGATCAGATACCCATGACATATGCAGAATCATTTGACCTGAAAGTTAAAACAAAAACAAAATAACATTTAAATGAACAGAATCTATCTTCAAGTACGTGCAAGTCTGAATTTGCTTGGCCGAAAAGGAGTAGGAGGAAGTATAAACTTATTTAATCATACCCCTCAAGTGAATATTTATGAATATCAATTAAAATAATTGGGTTTTTTTTTAATCAAATTTGAAATGGGTAAAACTTTTAAGGAAGGGGGGAACATCTTGTCCCATGCAGATAAATTTATGAAAATAACTATTTGCACATTTCAGTTTTTCAGTAAGAGTGGACAAAATGTCAGTCCAACATTTTATTTACTTATTCATTCATTTTACCTTCTCTGTGGAAAAGCAAGGCTAAATCATACTTGAATGCAGTATTTTATTATATCTTATAATGTGACTAAAGTGGATCATTGAAAAAAGAGGACATGAGGTTACTCTGCCTTGTAAAATTTAAAAACTTTAGTAACAAAATACAAAAAAAAAAAAAATCACATCTTTGGAGAACGTCTACAATCATGTTAAAATATCACAACCTATGCATTTTTACGTAGTTGAAGATCTGGTTGTACCTCTGTGTTGTGTCTCTATATCAACCCCCTCAAAGCCATCTGTGTGAGGTACTAAAAGCATGTCATGATCAGATGCCTCAGTCAATCCATCATTCATGATTTGCACATGAGGTTACAAAATGCCTGGAGGGTCTATGGTTGTAAAATGAGGTGTACATAAATTTGATCAAATCCTCCTACATGCTGCTCCAGGTGCTTTAATTGGTTTTTGTCCAACTCTGTCGATGCAGCCGCTCACTCAATAGGCCAGACCCCCCAGGAGGCTTGACCTTTGAGCTCGACACTGGGTGCTGTGGTTGTTCGATACAAGGTGTCAAGGAGGGCTTTGGGGGTCAACACAGCCGACCTTTCCCCTCTAACCTTCAGGGATCAGGAGGTCAATGGCATAGCATTACAATATGTGTATGAAAATAGAGTGTGTGTGTGTGCTTGTGTGCTGTGGGGTCATTTATGGTGAGTAGTGTTTGTAATTGAAATGCAGTAGTGCAGAAAGGACCAAGTTCAGTTGGCGCTTTAGGGTGCAGGGTTTTTTGGGGTTTTTTTTATGCTCACTGTTGTGCTATTTATGGTTCATCCACTTGCATTTACACGGTTTAATTACTGTAGTGAAATAAATGAAATGGCTCTTTAAAACTCTGCAGACCTTACAATTTTTCAGTTACAATGTCCACATAACGAGGGCTGGGACAAACATATGCCCCCTTAGTAATACATGATGTATATTGTATCACGTCCTGTTGGAATATGTTGTTGATACATTGCTGAAAAAGGCTGATATCTTCATCAAAATGTGCAACAAAGCTAAACGGATTTTCCTTTCTGTTTTACTACTTTCTGGAATTCATGCACATATGGACATGGCACTCATAGTCTGTACTGGAGACATTACGATAAGACTGAAGGTACTTGATTTGAACATCTGTACATCTTGAAATCCATAAACTGTCTGCAGAGTTAAGTGAATAATGGTATAATTTTCAGGTTTTTGCCTTTTTAAATGGTATTTTGTCTTATTTTTGTTTGGACAGACATCATGACGTAGTGTAGATTGTTGTCTTGTGAGGTATTAATTGTCAAAAACTGCTGTATTATGGCACCATCATTATATCCCCAAAATCGAGTTTTGGGGATATAATGGTTTTACCATGAATGTTGCCACCGCTGGATATCGTTCATCCGAACGTGATAACTAGGACAGATTTGGTTGGATTTCTTCTCCCTTGATAACCAACATAGGGGACCCCTAGTGGAAGAACCCTATCGATTTCAGCTTCTCTATGAGTTTATAAGTCATCCAAATGGGGGCGCTTTAGTTGAAAATCAGTTTTTTGGACTTAAATCAAGTGATAATGGGCCGATTGAGATAAAATTTGGTTCATATTGATCATCTTACAAATGTCCATTTTCTGTCTACCATCCAGAGTTCATATGGTGTCATTTTCATTCACCAGGTGGATTTTTGTGGGAAAAATTGGTTCTCTGACCATTATTCTGCCACTATCAGTTCGCTGTAACTCAAACTGAGTTCATATCGATTGTCTAATAATTGTCATGGATAGATTTATATATAGCAGAGGATTGGGAGGATTTCAAGGGTATACCCTTACTGTTGGCCCCCAACAGTGTAAGCCTCGTCATAGACATCATATTGTGATGGTATGAGGAGTCAGTGTTTCTTCTTCTAAATAAAACGTCTAAGTGCTGGAGTGGTACACAGTTGAATAATGCCAAATTAATCTAGAGTATGATCAGAAAAATCATATTAAAAGCACTTATCTATAGCATGTTTAAATAATCAATAACAATACTGTTTTAATACAGACTGCAAAATAGAGAAGAGACACATACGGCTAAAAGATTTCCCAGACCACTGGTGAGTGTGTGTGTGTGTGTGTGTGTGTGTGTGGACAATAAACTTTCCATCTCTTAATTTAGAGCTGAGAGCAGCTCAGATTTTTTCTTGTGAGTTTGCGAAAATTACAGAAATGTCATTTATGAGATAATATTAGTTGTGTTCGTGTGTGTGAGCATTAATGGTATGATTTGAGAACCATGTCTTCATGTTGATGAACTATAATTACCCATGGCTCCATCTGCAGATTCCATCACTCAACATGTTGCTTCATTGGCTCGCTACATGTCATTTTGAGAATATGGCTTGAGGTTTCATCACCACGCGTGTGCAAATGAACACATGCGTACTAAACGTGCAGTCATAAAGACACTTCTGGCACTGAGTAGTCTGAATCACATGTGTTACATGAGCATGTGCGTATGTGAAACAGGTTTCTTTGCTGACTTGTTGAAATGTTTGGGAAGAATGACTGTGTATGAATCACTGTCAAAGCAGGGAAATGTAATGCAAGGAGAATGGATGAGTCCATGTGCAGTGGTTTTGCTCATATTGGATACTGTTTTACTCATGCATATTGGACCAGAAAAGACAAAAAAGTGGTGCTCATGAGTTTGTACTTGTACATGAGAAAAGAAGAGATTGATTAAGAAGCATAAAACACCAAAGCGGTTTCCAGGATAAGTTGTTGCCAGTGTGATAACATTCTCTAGAGGACACAGGTCAGATTTTTCACCAAAATCCTCACAGTTACCCATAAATTCTCGAGTGCTTCTCCATTCTTCTGCTTCTGTACTTCTGCAACTGCACTAGACACCATGGTTTCCTGGGTTTTTCTGAATACTTAGGTGCTGTCCGGAATCCACTTTTGTCCCAAAATTTTAAAAGTTTTTGGTAGACTTTGGTGCACAAGTGACGCAAAAAATATACAGCATTTTCCCTCTTTATCGCCATCTGTTTACACCAAAATGGAAAAGCTAGGTAAGATTAAAACAAATAAATAAAGCAAGAACGCAAAAATAAGATTTGCTAAAGAAGCCTGCTGAGGACAAACTGTAATTATTAGATCTGGAAGAAGTAATTTTGCTAGTTTTGAAGCTTGAAATGGAAGGAACACTGGATACTCTTAGCTTTGGAAATGTATTCAGGTAATGCCCCAACCCTGGAAGACTGGCATCAAATTGTTTTCATGGTTTTTGTGATGGAGCAAATCACATTTTACAACAGACTCCAAAATGATAGATTTGATAAAATATGGGAAGAATGGAGGACTTATATCTTATTAAGATGACCGGACTTTGTGTAAATCTTTGTTTTATCTTAATTTTTTAAAATTATATATTCTCTTTTCTTCAGGAAACTGTATTTCCCTGTATATTGTTATTGTAATTTATTTGATTGTGTACACCCCTCTTTAAATGTTCTTGTTATTTTACTTTTTTCTGCACAAAACCTTCCTGAAAAATAAAATTATAAAAAAAACAAATGTATTTAGGTAACACAACACAGTTTAACTCCCAGCACTTTACTACAGCACACAAGCAAATCTTACAGAGAGCCTGTATAATACCATACAAACCTATAAATTGTAGGCAATATTACATGTAGCATGTGGCCTATAACATCTATGGCTTTGGATTCAGTGCTCATCTCAGTAAACAACAGAAGCGCCTCACCAAATACACATATCGCAGTGTATGTGATAGTACATATTTTATTTTACTGTACTGAAGGTGTTTTTTTTTTTTGCAGTTACACGAACGATTACCTGCTTTCACAGCGCAGTCACAAACCCCTACACTGACAGACAGAAAACTGATAATTTAAAATGTCAAGCCGAGGAAAGACACGTTTATTTCCTGTTGTGTTCCCTCATCGCTCCTCCATTCCACCAAAAACCAGCATTTGCCTCAGGCATTAGCACCCAGGGAAGTGTAGTAGCGGTGGCAGCGGCAGCCCTGTGGTTAACAGTCAGAGGAAAACAAGTAATTAGCGGTGATAATTAAATCCTCCAGTCAGCCAGCCTGTACTATAGAAGCAGTCTTGCTTTTCTGTCCATTAACATAAACAGTAGAATTGGTCTGTTCAAAAATGAGGAATTAGCAGATTAATTCTACTCTATTATCTGCTCGGCGATAAGCAAATAAACAATTGGCTGTGAAAAAATGAAATGGGATAATGGCTAGTGGGAGGATGAGGATGAGGAGGGGGATGAGGAAGACTGGGTTGTGGTACTTAACATCCAGTGGTACAAATGAGGAGCATAAGCTGGCTGAGTCCTCTCACTGGACTGGAACCATTTAGTTAATTTTTGTGGTTGTGACTAAACTGCATTTGTCCGTCCCTCTGCGTGCATTTTTTGTGAGGTATCTCCCTGAATTTTATATTGACATGTTTGAGCGCTGGTAGATGCACTCAAAGGTAGAGTACTTGGCTGCTTTTTCCATTCTGTCCTGCTCTTGTTTACCCGAGGGACACAGTCATCATGAAGGGAAGGGCTCTTTGTCTCTCATTAGAGCAGCTCTTTGATTTCATTAATTACTGACCTACTGCTGCTGCTGTGGTTTGGCACAATCTGGCATTCCAACCACTCGCAGCCCACTGCCACTGCTCCACTCCGCATTATTTATTTATCACCTTGGCTTGATAATTAATAACCACAATTTCCCAGGGAGGCCTTGTGTGAATGTGTGCGATTTTGTGTTTGTGTGTGAGCGTGCTTATTAAGAATGGATCGCTTAACCTCACCCTAATTCAACATATTGTGCTACTTCCTTTTTGTCTCTCTGTTGAGCATTGGACTTTTTCGTTGTGTCTTTGTATTAGAACGAGTGCAGCAGGTCTCTTGTGGAACAGCCGGCTCGATTCTGCTGATGAGCTCCCATCTGATATGAATCTAATATCACCAGCTGCACATCCAAGTCATTAATGGGTTGTCTGAAATGAACTCTATGCCACTATCTACTATAGAAACCTAAAAACCTCTTCAGAGGGAGTGTGCCATTTAGCTCAAAGCGCACACACAGTGTTCCTCATAGACACTTTTTGGCAGTTTTACTAAATATATGTGGGGGTTTTTTCTGTTCCTTTTATGGTTGAACAGCCAAAATCAACACATGGAAAGTAGTGAAATATTCTTTTAATTTAGACAGTTGAAGTCTTGAGTTTAATCACATGTTATTCAGTAGTTAATGTTTTAAGATAGGATTCCTTTGTTTCACATATGCCACGTTTCCACTACATGGAACTGGCTCAACTCAACTCGGGTACCAGTTACTATTCCTGGAGACCGTTTCCATTACAGGATACTACTGACTTTACAGTACCTGGACGTCATAGCGATGCGGCGCCTTACTTCTGTGTCATGTGCTCAGAGAGTTGCTGATAAACTCGCTCGTTGCGTGTTGTCTCCTCAAACTCATGCTGAATTTTTACATCGGACACCAAAGACGGAATCTCCTCGGCCGACCATGGCGTAGTTTTGTGGGCTGTCATCATGTGGTTTAACCTACCGCTATATTTACTTTAAACTTCTGCATCTGTTTTTGGTAAAACGGCGGGTCACAGAAACAACTCTCTGACCAATCAGTGGTCTGCAGTGTTTACACATCACGTTTTAGTATCTAGTCCCCAGTCTTGGAACCTCGGCGGAGGTGATACCAAAAAACTAGAACCAGGTACCAGATTCCAGGCCCGTTTCATAATGGAAATGCAAAAAGGCCGAGTCAAGTCAAGCTGAGCTGGTACCACATAGTGGAAGTGCGGCATTGGGAAGTTTTTAGGATAGTATGGGTTGGTTGTAACATCTTGGTCAGCATACAAAGCTGACAGATTTATGAACACAGGACTTAGATTTTCCCTTCAACACACTTTTAAATACACATTCCCACATAGGATTGTCAGTCACAGGAGATGAGATGTAAACACACTGTCAGTAAAGGGTTTTACACTGAGTTGAGGTATCACATCTGCTTGACTTTAGAGTTAGATGACACCAGTCCATTTTAGGTGACCCAACCCACCTAGCCCACAAGGGGTCAGCCCATAGTTTGGGGATCAGTTTACAAGGATTATAAAAGTGATGTGTGTTGGAATGTCTGGATCCACTTCCTCCTTGGTGTGGATCCTCAGTGCCAAGTAATGCTTTGTTTGTGATCAGATCAAGTCAAATTAAATTCATAAAAATAAGACTGAGACAAATCCTGACTTATTCTTGGAGCTTTCAACAAAAGAACACGTTAACAGTAGCATTACTAACCTTGGTGCCCTTAGGCTTTCTGCGACATAAAGACAAAAGTGCATCAGAGTACAGCTAGAAGACTTCTTGGCTTTGGTGTTTTCTTATGGAAATGGAGATTGCTGAGTTGACTGATCCTGTTATTTCCCTTCAATGGACACTTTCTAAATGAATGAACACAAACTTATCACTGAATCTTATCTTCTGTTTACTAGATGCTAGCTCATCCTTCATCTGCCCGTTTGATCTAAAACCATGTTCTCTTCCCAGCCCCATTAACCTTCACTCCTTTTTCATTGTTTTGTGCCATTTATTCACAAACTTGTCTCAGAGCGGACAGCCGTTCTGTTTTTTCTGGCCTATTGACTGCTATGACGGAGCCATCTTTTCTTCTCCTTTCTCCCCTCTCTGTCCCTGCCTAGCAGGGCTAGTTATAGAACCCATTGACTGATTGGCTGTCGGCCCCATCGATCCCCAAGGTCGAGCTGCTGGCTATTGATGAATGGTTCCTCAATTCATTCCCTCTTTCCATCATCTTCTCCCTAGCTCTTTACCTCTCTTAGATTTTTGCTACTTTGGCCCTCACCGTCCGCCATACTTAATCTATCACTCACCTCATTTCATCTCTTGTCTGTCCATTCAGTTTCCTCTCTATCTCTTCTGCATCTGTTGCTCCTATCGTTCATCGACGCAGCAGGGATCAATGCAAAGCATAATGGGCCCTGGGCCTACAGGGAGCCAAGGTAGGGAAGGATTGGGCCGGTCTACAGTCGCGGGTCTGACATGACTTGGCTGATAGGAAGTGAAAGTAAAGATAAACTGATGGTGGGTGAAGTAAGGTGGTGATGTCGCTCAAGATAAAAAAAAAAAAGACAGAGAAAAAAAAAAGACAGAGAGACGTGTTGTATGCCTGAGGGCAGCTATGAGACACATGATGTGGCTTTTGGCGAGGTAACAATAGACAAAGTGCTGAGAGCAGACAGATTTGTGCCTTGCGGGCACAGTGGTACAGACTTTTTTGTGGACTTTGTGGTTGAATTAAAACACTCAACTTAAAAGCCTCTGTTCTTCAGCAGAAAAAAACAAGCTATCTTTGTTGTGCTGAGACAGACATGGTGATATGTGGATCTATGTTAAAGCTGCGTAACATATAAATGTATTACCCATACTGTAAAAGGATTGTCCGGCACTGTGATAAAGATTAAAGGATTAGATCACCCAAATCAGAAAAAACAGCCATTAGTGTCCTTTATCCTGTAGGTTTCAGTTTAGGTGCCTGTATCTGCAAAAATTCAGGAAAGATATATTTAGCTTTTAGACTTTGAATTGAATGAAACTTAATTATTTAGTTCAAAGTAATAAAAAAACAGCAGAACAATCAACAGGTTGATTTTAGTTGAATACTATAAAGAAATAGTCCTGGGGATGTTTGTGCGATTTGGATGAAATAATCCTGTCCAATTGAAATGCCACCACATTAAAGCTGTGCATTATCCGTCCTCAATTTAAGTGTCATAGAATGAAGGGACATATATTCATGCGTGTGTTTTGGTGTTTTCACAAATGTGGCATCAGTGTATCTCTAAAAATAGGCTTAAGAGTTAAATTAAGTGGGCTTAAAGATGAGGTTATCGTCTCATTCTTGAATGGGAAATATTCCTCTCTCGCCGACTTGCTCAGCAGATGGCTAATGCATATGTATTAACCCAGTTTAACTGCAGCATTTTCAAAACATTGCACTGCTGTCACGGATGTAAGATAGAGGTTATTTCAAATGAATTCATGTGAAACTATTAGAGGATGGAAGGCAGCCCAGAGGCTGTGTTCACACTGAAATGTTTTCATACAAATTCTTTTTAACATGAAGCGAGGGTAGAGTAGAAGTTAGTGAGGTTATGAGTTTTAGAGCAAGGTACACGTATAGTGTGTGTACTGAATGGAAGCATGCAAATATGTACCTATGGTTTCTCCCAGGAAAAACTGTCAGTCACGGATGTTTCAGAGTGAAGGCACACAGTGCACACAAGAATAATCACCACAGCCAGCTTTACCATCCTAGTACACACCCCGAATGTTCAGCTTGTTTTGTGCATATTTAATCGGGTATAGTTATTTTTATTTTTCCAGTTTCATCAGTGAATATTTTATACCGCTAGACTAAACTGAATATTATTTTCCCTTTATATCCATCAACGGTGAAAATAAATTTAAAAAAAAAGAATACTAACTGGAGGCAGAATATTTTTTATGTTTTGTTTCACCTCAGTTGTCTTTCTTGCTTGTGTCTAAAGAATAACGGAATATTTATTAGAAACACAAAACTATGCTCTGTATTATAGGAATGGAACAGAATTTTAATACACAAATCCACATGCCATAAATTGTATCACACTGGTGCCAAATTCACTTCAGTCACTGTTGTTATTAAAACCTGTTGGTACACTATTTTGAATTCCTCTGCCTGTTTGACTCATCAGATTCAGTAGTTGGACATACAAGTTAGAGCCACTGTTAAAGGCAATATGTGAAAAATCTGTGGACTTTTTTGTAAAATGTTTAGGTGTAATCATGTCATGGCCTTGAGGTATTTGAAGGGAGACCAGAGTCTGATCTGTTTGAAGTAGCTCAATCTCATGAGTAACTATTTTGTGAAAACAGTTGATTCCATAACAATCAGACAAACCTCTGTGATGATCTTTAACCTCTTATCTGTGGCAAATTATGATACCACCTGATAAGTTGTAACATTAACCAAATTAACCAAAAAACCTGAAGTTTTGCAACAGGTGAGGTCCATTTATAGTTCTACAGTCTGCTGTGAAGCTGAACTATTGACAAAACACAAATGCATTTTTATATGTCTGTTGCTCTTTATATCATCAAAAACAAATTCACTGAACATGTAACTAACTAATCTCTCCCATCACGGTTATAAAATCCTGCCTGCTGAACCATAAGAATAAGTGTCAGAAGCATTAGGAGAATATTTGATGATGTCAGGGAACTTATTGCTATCATTGATCTGCATGATTACCTCCGCCAAGGAGGTTATGTTTTTGCCAGGGTTTGTTTGTTTGTCTGTCTGTCTGTTTGTTTGTTTGTCTGTCCGTTAGTGTGCAACATAACTCAAAAAGTTATGGACAGATTTGGATGAAATTTTCAGGGTTTGTTGGAAATGGGATGAGGAAGAAATGATTAAATTTTGGTGGTGATTGGGGGTGGGGGGGCCCACGAGGGGGGCCACTGATCGTTAGTGTGCAACATAACTCAAAAAGTTATGGACAGATTTGGATGAAATTTTCAGGGTTTGTTGGAAATGGGATGAGGAAGAAATGATAAAATTTTGGTGGTGATCGGGGGTGGGGGGGCCCACGAGGGGGGGCCACTGATCGATAGTGTGCGACATAACTCAAAAAGTTATGGGCAGATTTGGATGAAATTTTCAGGGTTTGTTGGAAATGGGATGAGGAAGAAATGATAAAATTTTGGTGGTGATCGGGGGTGGGGGGGCCCACGAGGGGGGGGCCACTGATCGTTAGTGTGCGACATAACTCAAAAAGTTATGGACAGATTTGGATGAAATTTTCAGGGTTTGCTGGAAATGGGATAAGGAAGAAATTATTACATTTTGGTGGTGATCGGGGGTGGGGGGGCCCACGGGGGGGGGGGCACTGATCAGCCTTGGCGGAGGTCTGCGCTCTCAGAGTGCTTCTAGTTTGGTTAATTATTACATTATAATTAACAGTTAACCAGACAGATTGTTGTCATACATCCTTAGTCATTTCAGTTATCAAATTCTGTGATCCTGCTTTGTACCAAATAAGTGGTGTTTTGTCTTCTTCACTCACCTTGATGTGTTGTGAGTAGTTGTCTTGCATTATGGGCACGTGGACAACATGCTGGGACAGTAACGTATTGTCAGCTACTCTGATTCCCACCTCGGCTGCACCAAAAACTGGATCTGGGACCTGTTCACTGTCACAGTTTACACTTCTCAACAAAAATGCTTCCAGAATAGAAGTACAGAAACTTTACCAAATTTGGATCACAAAAAAAAGAAAAAATAAGTCAAAATGCTAGTTGACTGTAGTTTTCAAGGCATAGATCTGGGTCAAACTGTGAAAATATCTGAATTAATGAGAGAGCAGGTGTTTCTCAGAAGGAATGTACATAATATACTTAAAAGGAATATTTGTCACTACCAATTCTACTTCAAAATACATTAAAATACATTCACTTTTCAATTTCCTTCTGGTGCCTTTCTAGGGATCTTATGTTATATAACTTTACATGAACCTATGTATATATGTATAACACTTGTAAGCACTGGCCAACCAGCACCTTTGTCATCTGATGAACATTTTTTTTTGCCTTTGAGGGTTTTGAAACCCAAACCAAGCTTACTTCATGTTTAATGAAAAAAAGTAATGCTCTGATTGTGTTAGATGCACCATTATGGAAGGTGGGATTGCAAGTAAACATGCAAGTAACTGCTTTTATTTTGGGTTTATTCTGAGGTCTCTGCTCCATACATTTTTCATCGCATTCATCCTTCTCTAAAACTCTTTTTGTTTTTTTTTTTGGTGTGGGGGGGGGTGTCTTATTTTCTGTAAAAACAATGTAATTGTCTGCATATCTGACTGGGTGGTGTGTTTTGCTTACCTTTGCACAGCAGGATGTCTATTGTGTAGTGCATAATGGAGAAAAAGGGAATAAAAAAAAAACAAAAACAAGCTGTATCGTGTCTGCAACTGTGTGTGTGTGTGCGGTGTGTTCTTTCATGTCTGCAGTTTTCTGGATACTGCTATTTGACAGAAAAATGATGTGATGTAAACAAGATGTTTAAGATAGAAGATGGATTGTGCTGTATGCATCAATAATTGCATCGGTGTCAGAGTGTTTCCTCCGTGTTTATGCCTGTACGTACATGTTGACCCTCCGTCAGCACTGTTTACACCAGCACTGCTGCAGGTACTTCTCATTCTTCAAGCAGAGAATAAAAGAAAGAGAGGGCAGAATACGGCAAAGTAGGGAGAGGGAGAATGAAAGAGACGAGGAGAGGTGAATGTAGAAGAAGACGACCTAATTTAATCTAAAGTGGTTCTCAAATTGAACCAGAGGGAAAACAAAGTCAGCACAAAACCTTGGAGCTCCTCTGCACTTATGTAACGGCCATGCCTCCCCACTTCTTCTGCTTTACTTATGAATAAGAGAGAGGCAGAAATGTAGGGAGCAAGGACAGGAAACGGGAACGAGAGATGCTGAGGAAGAAGAAGTGAAGGCAGGTGAGCAGCTAAATGGAGGAAATTAGAGGAAAGGGGGTTGAGTGAGCAGGTGAGATGGAAGTGGATAAGCATGTAGGTGAGGGTGCAAAACCGACGAGGCTGTTGTCGAGGATGAAGATGATAAGGCGTGATACCGAAAACTCTGGGCTGTCTTTGTCACGCGTGCTTCAATCCCTACACTTTCTCCCTCACTTCATGTTTTCTTTTGCTCTCTGTCGCTCTGACATCAAACTGTAAGGCCCCAGCAGGCTCAATTCAACATAGTGGCCCGAATGAGTGTCTGCTTAAATAATGCAGTCTGCTGGCTGCCTGGCTGGCTGGACTGAGGAGAGACTAAGGGAGAAGATGGAGAAAGTAGTGGCACAGTGCAAAGATACAGACTTGTATTATTTAAGAGTCCTCAGAAAAGCTGCAAGTAAGGCTCCCTCAGAATTTAAACCGAGCCTCAGAGTGCAAGCTGCGGCTAAAAAGTCATGTCCATATGGTACGTTCCATAAATTTAAGTATCTGTGCCCATTCGTGCATGGCATGTGCTGATGCAGGTGCATGTACACAAAACATGCCCACATTAACATTATGCCACGCTAACCTGTAAATTTAAATGTAAAATGGTTGCGTTTGCAAGTTCCACACATCACTATGACTTCATACACTAGTGTTTTTAGGACATTTGAAACACTAAAATGACATGTTTGTGTGTGCAGCTGTCGTTGCAACTGTTTGGGAAATATTTGATCTCAATTAAATCATTCTTCAGTGACATTTTCACTCGAGTTTTCCTGAGCCTTAAGAAATTCCCATGCAAATGTACTCTATTTTTAATTTGGCTAAGGCTATAAAGCAATGTTACCTCCTGTTCACCCCGTTTCCCTCTTTAGGTATGCCTGAACAATCTATAGGGTCACTCTGCGTACTCTGCCCTTCTGCATCATGTATGACCATGTAATCGCTGAGATAACGCATTACGCAAGCTGATTTAGACTGCCTCACTGAACAGCACACATATGAAATTTCACCACAGATGACTTTAACATGGCAAAATTGTATCCTACTGCAGTTCCTTAATTAGAACACTGTGTACAGTACCATATGTATGTTTAGTTGCATAAGATTTAAAACTTGTTCATGCACTTTTAAAGCAGCACCGTGTTATCTGGGAGTCTGTTACATCTTCATTTTCTGTTTTAGAGATGCATTCAAGCTTTTTTTTTTGTTTCTCAAGTGGTTTTCTGAATTAGCCTTGGCTTTTATTAGTATAAAAATGTTTGTCATGTAAGTGTTTTTATTGTCGAGGCTCGGCTGTTGGTGACTGACCCGGCTTTAACGAGAGCTTGCCAATAAGTGGCATGCGAGCCCCGCTTGTTGTTTTCAAAAGTGCCATATTCTGCAGCTTTAGAAAAATGAGTCATTACAAGGAGTACTGTGTTTATTCTTTGTGTTATCATGTGCAACCAGAGGCCTTTAGCCAAACCTGCTGAAGCCTCGTTAGAGCACTGCTGAATTGAATACGATTATTGCTATACTCTGCACACATCACTTCATTACTGTGCTTTTTTATGATGAATTAATCATAACATATGATGCTGACATGTTGAAGTCAATATTTCTCCTCTCCTTATTTATATTAATATAGTGGTACACAATTAATTCAACTGCAGTTGCAAATGAAATGTTGGTCTGTGCTTTAATTACAAAAGGCTGCATGTATGAATGTAATATAACATTTTCTGTTGTGTGCAGTCTGTCCACATTTTCTGCATCTATCTCTGTGTAATAGAGGTGTAACAGTGCAATTGTTTGTACCGAACCGTTTCATTTCGGGGCCTTCGATACAAGACAGAGGTGTACCGAACGAATACATGTAGCCTATGTGAAGAACGCAAACACTCAGGAAGCAGAGTGAATGCAAGCAGAACCCATGTGGAGGGTTTCCTCTATATATATTCAGCAGCGGTGACTTCTCAACGCTGCTGCAAAAAAACCCAAAACATGACAACAGAGAGTATAACAGAGGCACAGAAGGCGGGTCGGACGTTCGAAGTATGTTGTTTAACTTTAGATTTCCGGTATGTTGCAGCTTTGTGGCACAAAAAAGGCCACGGGTTCCTTTATAGCAAAAAGGTTTTTATTTTTGAACTGATAGCCAAGAAATTAGACTCAAGGTGATTTTCATTTATTACAAATCACAATAAAATGTATATATGTGGGGATGTGTTCCATAAGTGCTGCAACTACCATAACCGGCGTGAAACCAAAAATGTAATTAAACTTTGGACGTCCGACTCTTGGCTTCTATGCCTCTCTCTTACTCCGGAGCTTGCACGAAATTTTCACAACTTCTAGCCTATATCCTCAGACAGAGATGGATGAAAAAATTGTAATTACGACAATAGTGTCTAACTAGCTAGTGAGCTAAAGTAATCACGACAATAGGCTATCTTAAGCTAGGTTTACATTATGATCCCGGTGGCCATGGCAGCCCTGTTTGCTCAAAATGTGTTGCGCCATAGGATTTTGGCCATTTTTTTCTCCATATTCAAGTTTTGTTACATAAATGGCGCGCTACGTTTCAGCCAAACGGGGCTGCTGACATCCAAAGCCTCAGCCATGCTTCTCTGTGTTTTCCTTTAAGTGGTCAAGACCCAACGAATTGACTGCCGAATTTGTTGCCAACTCTTTTAAGACTCGATTTGAATCGATTTAGTCGATTCGTTGTTTATGTTTATGCATTTGGCAGACGCTTTTTTCCAAAGCAACTTACAGGGTTGTTGCAGCACTAATGTCCACTTTTTCACCATGCAGCTCCAAATTTATCGGTAGAGCCAAAAAGCATGAGTTAGACCTAGTGTTGATGTAAATGCAGCCAAGCTGACTCATGGAACTATGCAGAGGATGACCGTAGGAAGGTGGCAGAGGCAGTATTGCTGGCTGGGTCATGAACCCAAACACAGAGTGCTATTCCTGCATGACGCATACAGCTCTTGCCTATATTTGACGGTTTTAGATCTCCTTAGTCATCCTCATCCATCTTGTTGCAGTTCTTTTAATCTTTTCTCTTTTGTAGGAGTCTGTAGGAGTTTTTGGTGCGTCAGTGTTTCGCTTGCTGACTTTGGCCCTGGAATATTCCAGCTCTTTATTTCCAGCACTCAGCTCTTAGTGCTGTGACTGTTCCTGAAGTGGTTTCTGCATTTGTCCCTCAGCTTACCACTCTGTCCACCCTTTAAATAGTTCGTCTCGCATGGTCCGCTCGGTCCTTTAAACGGCTCATTCCTTCGCTTAAAAGCAGAGCCGAAGTGGGTTTCATGAACTTTAGCCGGCCGTCACGGAACAGGAGAAGCTGTTTTGGATATTCATTTGATTGAGGGGATTATTGCCAAGTCACACCAGCCGTGTTCTTAAATTGGTCATCATCCGCCCTGGTCATGTTTCATTCTTGACGTGATATAAAGCAATAAATGCAGGCTGTGAGAATTCAACCCTGCTATAAACTCTGTTCTTGTAGATGATAAATGAGTAATGTAATGTTAAAGTGTGTCTTCCACATTCCATTGTAACATTATTTTCTTCTTGCTTCAGGTGCAATCCTCACATGTCCAGTGCGTTGCGGTGTATATTTCTTTGGTCAGCTCAGCAGAAGTTTGACTTTCTTTCTCTTTGGCCCAGTTGCCGTCAGTGCACTGTTCTCAGGTCTGCACCTTGGAGCTGCTCTGTTGTAACAATAAGGCCTGACAGCGCTCTCACCGCCCTCACTATATCAATCCAGACAACCAATTACAACCTTTTACAAGACCCTACAAATGAAAAGAAGTTCCTTTGGCCTCTGGTCTCCCTATTTCTCTCTCTGTCTTTTACTCAGCCTCTTGCTTTTATTCTATTGGCATGTTTCTTCCTTTAGTTCTTTATATTCATCCTCATTCCTTTTCAATGTCTAGAAAAGAAAAAAAAAAAACCCTGACAAATATATGCCTTAGAGCTTGTAAGCATACAAGGGGAAGCCTAGCAGATGTGTATTATTCAGAATTGTATTTATTCAAAAGCAGCAGGTATATCTTTAATTGCACCTCTTTTTCATCCTTAGGTACCTCAACCTGTCATGCTCATTTTGTTCTTTTCTTTTACAGTCCATCCTTGTTCTTCGCCTGCCTTTGCCGTCTCCTCCTCCTCATGTTTTTTTTTTTTTTTCTTCTTCTTCTTCGTCTTAAACATGCACTCTTTGCTTTCACTGTCTCTCTGACTCACTCAATGACTCTTTTCTTTCTCTCCCTCTCATTCCCTCAAGCACACACAAACATGCATACACACTCGCTTTATTCCCCCCTGGAAGCGATTTGTCTTTCAACAGGTGGTCATTCAGATTCAGGACTGGCACTGCAAGAGAGGTAGAGAAATGGGAGGGAGGGATGGGGGGAGTTAAGGGAGTAAAAGTGAGAATTACAGTGTGAGGATGGCATGAGAGCGATACGCTTTCTTCATGTTTTATGTCTTTTTATGTTTCATTTTTCATGAAACCCTGATTGGCTTCTGTACTTGGCTCTATTATTTCAGTCATCTCTGTCTAGTCTGCCTGCATCAGCTGCATAAAATGTTCAGGTTGTGACATAAAAATAGGAATTCCGAGTATATAACCCCATTTCATTTCTGCGATGGCCATTGTGAGTAGAAAAAATAAATCCAATACCAAGTGATATTCTAACTATTTCTATTATGTCATAAGTCTGGAGTTGTCATGTCATTCAAATCAAGGTGTTGGTTACAGTTCTTAAGATTTATTTTCTTAATATCATGGAAATTTTTGTTGTAAATTTATCATTACTAGTATTGGATGATATTCAAGTGTTTTTCATAATTAAGTACATTTTACGTATGAAAGTTGAAGCGCTTGGATGTTTTTTTTAGCATCACAGGGCCAAAAATACTCATCATAATTCAAGTGTTTTGAGATGACATGAGACTTCTGCATCTACCGTAATTTTCCAAGGTGTAGATAATCTACTCTACAGGTTTTTGTCTAATCACATATTTTAGGACAGGCAGGAGGATTAAATAGGTGATTAACCAGTTGCAGATTATATTCATTGTATTCTATTGGTCTACTTTGTTTTTTACTGGACTAAAAGGAGAGACCTGCAGAATGAAGGTGTGAGTCATCCTCCCAAATGATTTCAGGTCCTGCAGCTTTAATCTCAGGGAATGTCCAAGCATTTTCTCCAGAATGTACAACATTAATCTTAAACCAGCCTGGCTCACAGGATGTGTTCTGCTGGAATAATGGGGTGAATATTTATTGGTGTGTCACAGTTCTCAAAGTCCCCGTCGCTTTACCAGAGAAAAACATCAACAATAACCTCAGAGCTGAAACTACACACTGAAAAAGTTTCAAGAAATGCATAATTCTTTGGGTGTGTATCGCTTTTTCTTTTACCAGGGCTGAGTCAGTTTAGTGCCATGACTCACCTCATCACTAACAAATGTTCAACTTCAACAAGATTTTATATTACACAAGTGTGAGTCGTTTAAAGAAATACAAACTAGGCAAATAACTATTATCCAGAACAGTGGTTGATGGTTCCAGACTTGTCTTCACTGCAGGCAGAGAGCTGGTAAAGTGTGAAGATGTGAGGATAATCTAATGATGTAATCTTAATCTTTGAGTTTTTTTCTTTGCCTTCAAATGCCACTTTAACTATGGTACCAGTCTACCTAAAAAAACAAGTGGTGCTAGGCACAACAAACCCCGCCCCTCACACTTATTGTAGCTTATTTTGGCATCGAACCGGTTGATTGCATCATGTCTATGTATGTGCTGATGTCAGCATATCAATTGCCTCTCTCTCTCTCTCTCTCTCTCTCTCTCTCTCTCTCTCTCTCTCTCTATATATATATATATATATATATATATATATATATATATGTGTATATATGTGTATATGTGTGTATATATATATGTATATATGTATATGTGTGTATATATGTGTATATGTGTGTATATATATATGTATATGTGTATATGTGTGTATATATATGTATATATGTATATGTGTGTATATATATATATATATATATATATATATATATATATATATATATATATATATATATATATATATATATGTGCCAAGTTTGAAGTAAAAATTAAAACAAAATTGCTGTTTTTATTTTGCCCATTATAAGTAAATGGAAAAAAAAATAAAAAATAAAAATTCATAAAAAATATGAACTTTGACCAACTTCTCCCAAAATGTAACCACCTCCATTCTGGGTCACTGGCAATTCATAAACTGAATTTTATTTGAATTCAACCAATAGTTTTGCTGCTACAGATGTGTGAAATTTCGCCCATTATAACTAAATGGGAAAAAAATAAAATTAAATTAAAAATTAATACAAAATGTGAACTTTGACCTACTGTTCCCAAAATGTAATGACATGTATTCTGGGTCACTGGCAATTTACAAAACCAATTTGGTATGAATTCAACTAATGGTTTTGCTGCTACTGACATTTGGAATTTTGCCTATTATAAGTAAATGGGGGGAAAAGATCTTAAAAAAAATCATTAAAAATTTGAACTTTGGCCTACTGTTTCTAAAATGTAATCAGATCTATTCTGGGTCACTGGCAATCTATAAACCCAATTTGGTATGAATTCAACTAATAGTTTTGCTGCTAGAGTGTTAACAAAGAAACACACAAAGAAACCGAACCAAAAACAATACCCCTTACCTCCCCTTCGGGGGGGGGGGGGTTGACATTCACACACTAGTCAAAAAACATTGTTTTTAAGCAATTAAAATTAGGGATAATTCTCTGTAGTGGCCATTGTTTAATTTTAATTGACCTGTGGTTTAAAGGAATTTTGGCACATTGCACAGATAAGACACATGCTGCACTGTGATAGCTCTTAACCGTTCACCCCATTGTCATGCATCATGTAGGTAATTGCACGGTGGGCTTTAGAGAGCAGACAGCCCAGTCTCTTTACAGTATGTCACATTACTGAAGTTGAAAGTTTAATGACTCTGTTAAAAGGGGAGCTCCATTTGAAGTTAATGTGTTCTGCTGTTGGAAGTGTTGTTATGGGCCCACTCTGTGGCTCTGTGTGTCTGTGTGAGGGAGAAAGTGAGTTCCCTGACACCATTTGTCTCAAAAGGTAGCGTGTGTGTTTATTCTTTATTTGTGTGCGTGTCCGTTTACACACCGCATTTATCTTTTATGAGCCTGTTTGTGTTTTTATGTGACACTTCATATCCCCATCCATTTATCCTTTTTTATCTGTCCTGCAGCAGTATTACTGTATTGCTTCTGTTGGACTATATCATATATTATCCTCCCTCCTGCGTCTTTCAGCAGAAGGGTGGTATGGCAAACAGGAAGATCATTTTTCATAAGAAGTGCTCAGATTCAAGCCCTCCAGGTCCGTAGTTCCCACCCTGCGCTAGTGTCCTTCAGCAAGACTGTAAATCCCAGCCGGTCTTAAGGGTGCTTCGCCTTGCATACTTCTGTTCAGGGGGCAAGTGAAGAACCAGTCCCCCCTCTGTGTAGGGATCAGCAGAGCACTCCCTGAAAATCCCTCTGGCACACCTCCAAATAACTACATGATTTTTTTTGCCTGTTCTACATGTTTTAAAGTGTCCTCAATTCCTCCCTGGTCTAATACTTGCCTACATCTCATCGAGGTGAATATCTTACAAGAAGAGTTGCTGATTTTATACTCAGCTTTTAGGTCACTGACTCATTTCATGACAAGTTTCACTCAATAAGTTATGATTCTGAAATATTATTCATGTTCCAGTCTCCAGGGAAGCCTGTCTAGAGTAAACAGAGTCTTGCACCAGCCACTGATCATCCATCTACCCCCTTTTACAGTTTCTGTTGGTTCTTTTTAAAAACTTGAAAAGATTCTAAAATGATGATATGATCTAAGATTTAGGCCTTCTCTACATCATTATACCTCCCCTCTGGGCAGGAGGGGGTATATAGATATACCAGGAATTCTGTCCGTCCTTCTGGTCGTCTGTACATTTGTCTGTCCATTTGAGATTTTTGTCATTCCCATTTCTCAGACCCTATTAACCTGATTCTTTTCAAATTTGACACACGTTCTTTACCACTAGGAGAGGTGCAGTACACAGTTTGATTGCTGAATTTAAATTTTGGGATTTTTTTATTTTATTTATTTATTTATTTTTTTTTTACAAATTTAGGAAATTTTTTTTTTTTTTTTTTGTTTAAATCAGATTTAAGACTCAAAATAAATCCCTGGGGAGGCAGGGTATCAGTGAGCAGGAGGGGCAAATGTTTTGGTATCAGGTGGGGGAATTGGTAAGCTCTGTTTACCTTTTCACTTGTTAGATTTTGTGTTGGTTGAAACTTGTTGAAGCAATGATTTTGAAGTTCTCTGCAACACATGCAAGAAAATGCTCAAATGAGGAAGAATTACAGGATATATAGAAATTGTGCGTGGAGTTTGAAAAATGTAGATCTGCTGTAAAAATCCACCACCAACCATCAGGAGTATCGGCAAGTTTCACTTAAACTAGATTCATAATAGTTTTTAAGTCTTAAATTGAACTTGTTAAAACCAGTGCCAGTTCCAGTACACTCTGACTCCCTCCATTTTAGTTACAGGCTGTTAAAAGTTTCTGTATCTCAATAAGGCTAATGCCTGGACAAAGGCTGTCCCAGTGGAGCTTCTGGAGCTTGTGCTTATCCCTGTCTCAGTGCTCTCTTTTTGGGCAGGTTGAGCTTCCTGAGCCTTAAGGTCTGCTGTGGTGTCTCAGGCTGATAAATAACCCTCTGGTTGCAGTGAGGACAGCAGCATGAGGCTAAAGCTAATCCTGCCATGAAACTATAGAACATTATCGAATTATGAAATGGATCCCACACACTGGGAAGGATTTAATCTGTCAGCACCTGTATATATGTACTGTATGCATGTATGTACTGTATATATGTACTGTATGTATGCATGTATGTATGTACTGTGTGTATTTATGTGTGTATGTACTGTATGTATGTATGTACTGTATGTATGTATGTATGTACAGTATGTGTGTACTGTATGTATGTATGTATGTCCTGTATGCATGTATGTATGTACTGTGTTTATTTATGTACATATGTATGTACTGTATGTATGTATGTATGTATGTATGTATGTATGTATGTATGTATGTATGTATGTATGTATGTGTCACAGTAGAGATTGAAATCCAGTAGGATTACTAATCCTACTAGGACAGATAGTAATTGTAGTTTGTCCTAGGACAAACTACAATTACTATCTGTCCTAGTAGGATTAGTAAATACATAGGTATGTATGTATGTACTGTATGTAATGTATGTATGTGTGTACTGTATATAATGTATGTATGTAGCCTATATATGTATTGTATGTATGTATTGTAAGTATGTACTTTATGTATGTATGTATGTACTGTAAGTATGTACTGTAAGTATGTACTGTATGTATGTATGTACTGTAAGTATGTAAGTATGTATTTATGTACTATATGTCCTGTATATATGTACTGTATGTCCTGCATGTATGTACTGTAGGTACAGTATGTATGTACTGTATGCACTGTAAGTATGTATATATGTATGTATGTATGTATCTACTGTAAGTATGTATGCACTGTATGCATATATGTATGTACTGTACTTGTGTGTGACATGGCATTTGAGACCTGTTTGCCATAGTGGTTGCATTACACTTAGTTTTTTTCATTGGTTCATTGAGTTCATCGGTTCTATAATGAACATTTTGACTCGTCAATATCATGAAAACATTGACATAAAGAACACTGGTACTATGCAAACATAGGCAACCTGTATTGGCATTAGGACATTCATATTAAACTGTAATACTGTCATACAAATATTTATAATTATTTATTTTTTTTATTTTCCTTGTTAATATTTTGACACTAGACAAGATAAAGGTTATCTCAATTTCCAAGACTGAAAACAGCAACATAGTATTTTGTCGCTGTTGGGTGGAAACCTCTTATGTCCAAAGCAATTATTTTTCAGGAAACTGGAAAATCAATGTGTATTCTAAATAAATTAGTGGAGTTAAGAGATCTAGTGAAGCTGGTTTCAACACTTTTCATTGGTTTGATATTTCTAAAACTATCAGGCCAATGTGAAGACTGACCAATAAAAGAGTGACCAAAAAAAGAGGTTTCTGCCCGATAGCAACAGTTTGTTAGTTTCATCCACCTATGTTTATACAACTTGATCGAGACAACAACTGTGATTTGCTGAATATAGCTCCATTATGTAAAAATCGTGACAGTGTTCAATTGGTACATAAATAATTGAGAAATTCAGCAGTAACTGCAGTACTGATAGAAAAAGAAAATGCATTCATTTTATACTCAACATTTTGCGTGGAATGTTGTGTCATGCTAGACTCTTTTCACCATTTTGCTGTTTTTACACATTTGATGTATTTTTATATTGCCAGTTTATGTCTCTTAAGCAAGCAAATACTATTTTTGTGCAATTAAATAATCTAAAATCTGACACAGTAGCCTTGATTCTGATTAAAACTATTCATTTTGCTTACTACTGACTATGTTTACATACCACTAAATAATCTGGGTGGTTTTATTTCAGTGGTGTACTGTTGTGTCAGACATAAATATTCACTTACATTAAAGTAAAACAGTCGCTGATTTCTGACTTTATTCAGTTTAAGATTTGCACACATTTTTGTTTCCAAACCATGTTGTGGAAATCCTTTCGAGATGCTTTGAAAACATTGTGACATAACTTCTGACATATCTTTTATGTTGACGTCTATTACTGAGTAGAACAAAAAAGCTGTCATGCTTACACCTTTGAAGGCCATTTTTCAATGCGTGCCGCCTCCTTAGCGTTGTGTGACTCACATTGTGCTTATTTACCTGAGGACTGTTGCGTGCCAACATGCTCCTGTAGCTGTCTCTTTCCTCACTTCTGCTTTTGTACCTTAACGCTATGTCTCATCTTTGTGTGTCAGCAATGCCGTACAACTTAATTAATATAGCACACAAAGATGAGAAAGATGAAAGCGTAGGGAAGGTAAGAGAGGGAAGCAAAAACAGATGCTTAGATTTTAATGAAACTTCTCACTGCAAAGCAAAGAATAAAGCAACCACAAATCTTCCTCAGCACAAAAAAATAGCAGCACAGAAGCACAAACACACACCGATGCATTCAGCAGAAAAAAAAAACCCAAAAAACACACAGTATCCAGTCTTTTTATTTAATTTTATTTGCAAACATTGCTCCTCTTAAAATTCAACCCGCCACAGGAAAACATTAATGGAAGCTGCTGCTTTTTGGAGAAAACACAGAAGATGTTTCACATCAATTTCAGCATCATTGCCGTAACTTTTATATACCTCTTATTCAGAAGAAGAGCTCACTGGATATGAGAGTTCGAATCAAGACTGCCATCATGAATAGGGCACTGTGAACCATCCTCTAAGTTTTTCTCCATCTTATCCAACACCTTTTAAAACCCCTGGAAAAAATTCATTACATGTATCCTCCTTTACCTTCTTATTTTTACCTCTGGAACAATCACTGGAGTGTCAGAAAACTCTAACCTGACTTTGCAGAGCATGTTGTTCTTACTTGTTCTCTCCAAATAATGCGACTAAAGCAAAAGAGCCTTAATCTTTCACGAAGCAGTGATCATGTTGTTTTTGTGTGATTGGTGATAAAAAATTGGTTTCTACTTATGCGTCCGAGGTCATAAGGATAAAAAAGTAGCTCACAGATCCACATTGTCTTCATAATCACAGGTAATTATTTAAACACCAACAACTGAAATTGGTGCTTAGTAACCGATGCATTAAAAGCTATTAGTCAGCAGAAAATGAGTGTGTCTTTAGTGTGTATTAGTGTAGCTTTTGTTTCTTTCTTTAACTTTTCCCTCTCCTCCTCTTTAAGTGACCCTTCTTTTTGCAGCTTTGCTTCCTTTCATTCATCTATTTTCTCTCTCCATCTCCTCCCTTAAGGCCCATTAGTCCGTCTAACTAGGCTGTGATTACAGGACTTATGTATTCAGTGTGTGATCATAGTGCCAACTTTGTCCTCTGAGTCTCTCTCCGACTGACTGAGTGACTGCTCACTAAGGCACACTGATCCCTCTGTGTATTACCCGGTGTATTCATTTATTTGCTTTTCATGTACTTCTTTCTCTCTTCCTTTGCTCTCTTCTGTCTCTCTTGCCAGCTTGACTCTTCTCTCTTTCATGTTGGCTTTTTTTCTGTCTTCTCCTCACCCTCCTCTGCTGATTATTTTCTCTCATCACATCTCTCTTCGCCTCCCTCCTCAGTCCTCCTCGGTGTCTCACCACCACCCTTGCCCTCTTCCACTCTAATCTTCTCCAAATGCTTCTACGTTATCAGCTAACCACAGAACCATGCTTTGGGCACCCGGCGGTGTTAACCCAAAAACAATAGTTAAGTATTTGGTAAAGGATCTCTCATGGTTTAGCAAGGCCTCAATGCACTTTAGCCAAAGCACTGGTGTCTCATTTTTAAGTAAACTAGAGTTTAAGATGATGTACTCACTTTGCATGGCCTCAGGAGACTACAGGATTTTTTTCTACCTGTGGTCATGTTACCTCAGGAGAAAACAGATCATTAAAACATCTATTGTCAAAAATCGTATTTATTGTAAAAAAAAACAACAAAATTTTTAGTAGAAAATCTTATCTTTACATCTTCTTCATGCAAGTATAACCCTATTTCAGATTGTATGAGCTCAGTGTAATGCTGACAATAGATGGTGGTTGGCACACCCCCAGTTTAGACAAGCAGGAGCAGTAAAACATATTTTATTCATCTAAAGTCAATTTACATCTATTTTAAATTGATAACATTTGCAGCACTTTACATTTTGGCCAAGCAGTTCTTTATAAACAGCTGAACTCCTTTCAACAAGGAGCAACAAGTACTAGTGAAGACAAGTCATTAAAACATACAGTGTAATTAATTGAGGTCATGGTAAAGAACTGACTAATGTTCAGAAAGGTAAAAAAAAAAGTCATCAGTCGTCATGAGTAAGGTCTAAAGCTGTGAAAATATCTTAAATATTACTTACATTTAAAGTGGTTAATGGTGGATAACTGTATAACTTTTGCAGTGAAACTCTCATCAAAAGAAATCTAAACACTTGAAAATCCCTCCTTGCCTTTTGGCACCTTAATACATGTTTGTACAAGAGCCTCCTTGTCAGAGCTTGAGTCTGTCTTATTGGGTCTCAAGTGGTAACATTTAACAAAGGCTACTGCATGAATCAGCCTGCGTAGGTTGCTACTTTTTGCTCACGAGTGTGGCCATGTGCCCGGTTGTTATTGCAGAGAAGGTCAAATATGTGTCATGTCACAGTCGGTATGAAATAGAGATCTGCTTCAGATGATGTGAAATAGTTACTTGTCAAGGAGTGTGTTGCCACCTCTCCATTGGCTCACACAGGTCATTTTTGATGGCCATTACAAAGCTTCTGAAGTGGATGAAAGACAGTGTAGAAAACAAAAGTTAAAGCCAAGTAGCACACTGAAGTGTTAAAGTCAGAGTTTTCAAGGATAAAATAGCAGTCTGCACAGGGCACTGTTCAGAGTGGAAAAATGGCTTTGTCTGGTTGTCAAACCTTATATTGCCTCCAGGCTGAAGGTGTTGTGCGCCATGAGCTCAATGTGTGTGCATGTGTACGCTTTTTTTTTTTTTTTGTTTGGTGGGGGTGGTGGTGGGGGGGTCTTTTTAAACAGACAGCTTAGAGCTTGGGTAACTTTAATATCAGCAAAATCCTTTAAAAATGAGGCGATAATGCAGCTCACCATATGTCACTACAGATGTTGATATTACATTATAGATTAAGATAAATGTGCTGATGATAGCTTTCGCATATGCCTGCTGCATACTACTGAGCATGAAACAACAGCCATCCTCACACTGACTGCTCAAAGCCTTGACTAGTGAACTATAGCTATGGATTTTGTATGTCAACTTGGGATTTCACTGGAACCCAAAGCGCTCTGACACAGTGTTTTCCAACAGCGCCTATTGCTATCAGTGCTACTACACAAAAACATAAAATAAAAAAAATAACACCACAGTCTAACAATGTCTTAAGACAAACATTTGTTATATCTCTGCTGACTTTTCTTTCTCCACTGAAGTTTGGTCGATTTCTTCTGGAGCTGTCCATGGTACTGAAAACAGACTGAAACTGGCTTTTTCACTGTCCATGGTTCTGAAACCAGCCAGACCTTGTGTTAAGTGTTGCTTTCTCTGATGTGCCATTGACAAGCGTGTGAGGCTGTTCTTTGTTGTGTTTTAAAAGCTCTGTGGTCCTGTTTTGTCTGTGGTCCCTGGTGTGTTTACACTCCTGAAACTAGAGGATGATGGAAAGCTCCTTGTCCAGCTTAAGTCCTCAGCAGATGGTATTAATGCACTTATCAAAGGATATGTTCACACTCACCAGATTTTGACAAGCCTTCCTCTGTGTTAATAGCTTGCTTTCATTATCCAAATACAACATGTCATGTTGCACTTACAGTGTTTAGAAGTGTTAGAAGTTGTAAATTAAAGTCCAGCCTTTTTTTTCTGTGTTAATCTTTATCTTGTTATGTTGTCTTGTACTCAACATTGACAAACTTATTAATACTGACAAGATGAAATAAAGGCAAACAACTTCTATTATGGGACCTCAATTGACATCAGACCCTTACACGTGTCTTTTCTTCCCTCCTTTTTTTCTGTTCTGCAGTGGTGCTGCTGAATTCTAAAGAGACTCAGGCAGAGCTGGGCTGGACATCATATCCCCCCAATGGAGTAAGTTTACCACCTTTATTTAAAAAAATACTATATCTGTTCATTTTTGCATGTGCTCTGTAACAAATTATAACCAGGCCAGATATAAATTAGATTTTTGTGACGCGGCTGATGAAAGCTCATTAATATTTTGGATTAATGAAGTACTCAGAGTATGAAACTGAATTGATTGATGTGCCAAGTGCTGCTAGATTGACATGTGATGCCTCAATGTTTAAAAAAATTTGTTTAGCTTTGGAAACCAAGTCGCATAAGGCAGACATTGAAATAAAGTATTGAAATAAAGTAACTTATTTAGATTAACATTACTTTGTGGAATTATGCCATATAGTAGTTCTGCTAATACATGCCGTGCAATAATCTGGCATGAATAGACAATTTCTTCTTAATATAAAATGTGGTGTTAACTGTAATGTTGAGAAATCATAGTTTATGTTTATCCAACATATTTATATAAGCATGAAATTCATTTTCACTGCTATTTTAAAGTGATAGTAATAACTGCAGTACATGTTAAGCAGTGCCATATTTGCCATAAAGCTGCTGACTTTTACCCATTTGTGCAACTTTTGGTTATATGTAAATAGATGGCTAAGGGAACGATTGAAAAATAACTCCATTCCATCAAGATTTTGTGTTTTTGCTGAACTACCAGATGAGGCAACGTAACAAAGTGATGTTAATCTTCATAATTTATCTTACTGCCATGTCTGTTTTCTCAAATACTGATTTCTGAAGTCAACAACACAGTGAAAAGACACAGTGAAAGGCATTCACTGGCCAGTCAGGCAGTACTTTCCTCATGAACATTAATGAGTTTTCTTGTGCGACCCTGCAGAAAGAATATTTGCAGCCCAGACAGCTATTCATCTTGCATCTCTTTCTTTCCTCTGGCTTTTTTTCCCCCTTCATTTCTTTACTTGTCCTTCTCTTTCTTTTTCACACCTTACTCTCAGTCCTCTCCCAGTCTGGAGCTCATTATTATCATTAATTAGTGATGTTAATCAAGCTAGAATATGGCAGTGTCCAGGCCAGCTACACAGATATGCTGCCACAGAATGGACCCACTCTGTATCAATTGATTTGGTTTGTAATTTATGACTACAAGGCAAATGCAGGAGCCTTGAGGGGGGAAAAAACTAAAAAAAATTAACCTTTCTGTTACCTTTTTGTACATGGACATTACCTCCCACATCTACAATACAAATAGCATACATTGGCAATTGGCATATATCATTAAGTGACAGGTAGTACGTATTGTGTACTGTAGTGTATTTTTAATCATCGTCAGCTAAAGGTGGCTGTTGGACCACATGCAAACCCGAATCTAAGATTAATGGACTTGTGTGACTCACCATCCCCAAAAGAACTGAAGGAGAACCCGCTACAGCTTCTTCGATTTAGTCACCTCAGCAGTAGTGCAGTTTATCACATTACCATCGCAAATAATCCATCTTTACACTCTGGTTTACTGTATATGTGTGTGTCTGTGTATGTGTGAGCAAAGTAAAGATTCCCATTTGTTTCTGAATTTTCTTCTGTCTCAAGTGTTGACATGGAGCTGTAATCATTCATTTTTTTCCTCTGGATAAACAATGTATCGAATAAAACATTTTTAGATTTTGATGGAAAGTAAACTTTGTCACTGGTGTATAGATTTAACTCTTGTCTTTCAACTCCCCACAAGCAAAACTCTTTCTACTTAACGGCAAAATTCTCACTGTGTTATAATCAATACACCAAAGGTTACACTGTAGGTTAATGGCCTCATTGACACTTGACCACTTTTACTTTTAATGATTTATGTCATTAAGGTTTATCAGAATACTTTTTTTTTTACTCTTGCTTTTTCTCACCAGTGATTTTGAACAAGTCGGCAGAAGTGTTTAACAAACACCACAACGCTGAGTAAAAGTGGTTGAAATCTAAAGAACCTGGAAGAAAAAAATCATTATGCTCCAACCTGTTTTTCTCTAAATGTCACTCCAGGCTGATGACTGAGGGTGCACAGTGTCAGCTGTGTTCTTGGTGATGTTTTAGAGAGAATATGAGTGTGGAAGCTTTTTTTAGACACTTGCTCACCCACTTATCAGATTATGCCATTAGCCTGTTAACTTGAACTGACTATATTCTTTCTTTGTCTATCTTTGCCTTTTCATTTTGTCATTATCTCTGTTCTTTCCCACCCACTTGAAACACATTTCTTTTTACACTCCTTTGCATTATAACTTTACTCCCTGCTGCTCCTTTCACCCTGCTGTTTTTAACAATCTCAATGTTTCTTTTTATACTACAACTCCTACACTGTTTTTCCTCTTTTTTTTTTTTTTTTTAACCCCTCTTATGATTCACCTCCACATTTACTTGCCTTGTTCTCCCTCTCTGCTCTTTCTCCCCCTTTTCTACACATTGTTTTCTCTCTAGTGGGAGGAGATAAGCGGTGTAGATGAGAAGTATAAGCCTATTCGGACGTATCAGGTGTGTAATGTGATGGAGCCCACACAGCAGAACAACTGGCTACAGACGGGCTGGGTTGCACGCCGAGGTGGTCAACGCATTTTCGTGGAGCTTCAGTTCACGCTGCGAGACTGTAACAGCATCCCTGGTGTGGCCGGAACCTGCAAGGAGACCTTCAACCTCCTGTACGTTGAGTCGGACAGAGACCTCGGCGGCGTGACCAGAGAGGACCGATACACCAAAATCGACACCATCGCTGCAGACGAGAGCTTCACGCAAGGCGACCTGGGTGAGAGAAAGATGAAGCTGAACACAGAGGTGCGTGAAATAGGCCACCTCAACCGCAAAGGCTTCCACTTGGCCTTCCAGGACGTTGGAGCCTGCGTGGCCTTAGTGGCGGTGCGAGTGTACTACAAACGCTGCCTCGCAACTGTGCAGAATCTGGCAGTCTTCCCCGACACAGTGGCTGAGGCAGCTTTCGCCACGCTGGTAGAAGTGCGCGGCACCTGCGTCAACAATTCAGAAGTTGACACAGACAGTCCTCCCAGGATGCATTGCAGCGCCGAAGGGGAATGGCTGGTGCCCATTGGGAAATGCAGCTGCAGCGCCGGTTATGAGGAGGGACACAGCAGCTGTGAAGGTACGGAATGCATGACATGATACAGCGCAGATGAGAGAGTCCAGAAAAGCAAATTGGAACAAAAAGAGCACAGGAAGGAAATGAACAAAAATGTAAAAGGATAAAGTCTTTGAAAGCAGGGAAGCGAGTGGGTGTAAGAACATAAAATACTATTGATGTAAGGCATTTGAAGTCTTTAGCTTACAAGAGAAGCATGAAGCCTAACAATTCCCCATCTTTTTTGTAATTTCTTGAGAAAATATTTTGGTTGGAAAAATGTGGAGGCACGTCTCCTCTGAATATACAGCAAGAATAAAGGAAATTATGAGATAAAAAAGAAAAAAAGAGAAAAAAGATCAGGCAGCTCTGTTAACAGGTGTTATGACTAGGAGGATAAAGAGTAGACAGACGCACAATAGAGGTGGAGAAAGAAGTCATTCTCATTCGATTTTAATCCATGTCTATTTTTTGTTCAACAATGACATCAGTGCATCTTGATTTACCAGGGATGTTACCTTGGTTTTGTGCGTACTTCCAAAGAGTGTTATCGCACATATTAGGATTCAAGGCGCGGCATGTGAACATTAAGGTTGTAGTCAGAACGGTGTGCGTATGCGTGAGTGTGTGTGAATGAACACAGTGACTAACGCTCCTTACTCTTCATGTGACTGTAGCTCACCAGTCTTACATCTATCATTAGCATGTAGTGAGAATGAGAATGAGCGAACAGCAGATTTACATGAGGTAATAGTGCGGTGGCGTGGAGCGTTGCAATCTGACGTAAACCGTTAAAGACAGTATTTGAAACAATTTTTCACAAGCCATTGCTCATACAACAGCAGCAGTTTGTCCGCTGACTGTCGTTGTCAGCTTTCACACCCCATCTTGCATTGTTGTGCAATGCAACGTGGGTGTTGTAGTCACTGGAGACCAGACTGTGTGCATCTTAGACGGATGATTTAGTGCTTGAATTAGCTGACATTTTCTTCACAGGGATTTTACTGTTTTACGTTGTATTTTATTTGATTTTATGCATCGAAAAGTAACTGAATTTTTGTTTTGCTTCACAATTTACACGTTTTTGGTCTGTAACTTTTTAATCAAAGTTGCAGCAGAGAGGGATATTTTTTTTTTTTTTTCTGCTTTTACGATGATCTGATTGAAGAAAAGTATAAAGACAGATGGTTAAATAGCATTTCAATTTTGAGTTAGTGCCTCTGTTGAGCTCTCATGGTGATACACTAATTAAATTTAATAAGATACAGAAATTTCTGAAAGCAGTAATCAGAATGACAGACAATGAAGCACAGTTAAAAAAAGAGGATGGATGAAAAATGGGCCGGATGAGTCATTAGGTAAATGTGTGATCTGGTCGAAGGGCATAAAAAAGTGTGATAATGCAGGTTGGTGGATTGCATGAATATGGTAATTTTATCTGAAGTAGATTAAAGCGAGAAAACAGTTGTGTGACAGAAAGGTGAGAGGAAATGGAAAAGAACCAAAAAAAACAAAGAGCACGCTGTTCTTAATTTTTGCTGCTATTGCCTTTTTTTTTTTGCTTTAATGAGGAGTTGTTACAGTATTAAGAGGAAGAGGGCTCTATCAAGATGCAGCACCTTCTGTTGTTAAAACGTTTCTCTGTGTCTCATAAGAACACAACACTCCCGATTTTTAGAGGAACAGATAGTGGACAACAAAAATTGGAACAGAAATCGCTGAAGTATCAGTAGAAAAGTCAGAAGCTGCCTTATATGCAGCTCGTACAGTAAGTCACGCAGAACATTTGCGCCGTTGCAGAATGTCTGATCCTACAGTAAGTGTTTGACAGTTGGGGATGCTCACTGATATTGGCAGTTAGGCTGTGCAAACAAAGTATGTGTTGCTTGACCAGCTTTTTGTAATTTAATTTTCTGCAATAAAATCTGAGCTTAAACCCAAAAAATGCTTTGAGACAGATAAACCAACAAAGACGCTGAGACCTCGGTAATGATGAGCTAAAAGTGTAGCCAGGAAGCAATAAAAAGACAGAAGGGAGCATTGAAAAACTTTTGGGAGAGGAGCAAATGGAGAATAGGACTGACAAGGCACATGACCAAAGATAGCAACTAGGACTGTGTGATATGACAAAAAAATCCATCCTGATAGAAGTATGTGAAATCCTCATAACATGTCATGACCACACTGAAAGGCTTATTTCCCATGGCATATTATTTGTATTATATACTTGATAAAGCTAAGGCCTTCAGGCAAATTTTCTGGGTGGATGCAGGCTATGGCCAAAAAAATAGATACATTACAATACCAAAGTGGCTATTGACACAGTACTGTGGCACGAAATATCAGTTTGTCTATTACCACAGAGCCAATCAGAGCCGTCATTAAATCATGTGTAGTAGAGCTGCACAATATATCGTTTGAGCATCGTCATTGCAATGTATGTGTGCGCAATAGTCACATCGCAGGTCCTACTAATGTAGGAGGCAAATGAACTCAACGTGGGTACCTGACACACACCGCACACAGTGATCCACTAATCGCAATCTTTCTTAATCAGTTTGCCAAAGCAGACCACACCCCTGCACATGGAGTGAGTCACTGGTAACAACATTGAAAAATGAGCAACGAACAAGAGAAAATCCCGGAAAATGAAGACTTGATGCCAAAAAGAAAAGCAACGTCAGTTATCTGGAATTATTTCGGCTTCAACAAGGATGATACTGAAACGCGTGTTCTGAACGAGAGGAAACGCAACTAATTTGTTTGATCATTTACGTCGGCACCACGCAGCAATTATATCTTCCTGAGTATTTTTTCATATCGCAATGTATATCGCAGGGTTAAAAAAAAAAATCACAATATCAGTTATTTCCAATATCATGCAGCCCTAATGTCTACACTGGTAACTTGTTACATCCGGAAAAGTACCCATGCAATCAGATAGCAAATGGACTTAGAAACAACAGGGATTTAACAAACTCAGTAACATATTGAATTGTAATGCAGACAACCCTTTTTTTCCTGAAGTTTTTCAAACTTGGGGGGGGCGCACAGCAGTAGGTAAATCCAACATTGATATAAATCAGCCACTGGGTTCTGAGTGCAGATTTCAGACCACAGTACTCAACACACTGAACTGACACAGAACTGAGAAGTCACACAGCACACTGCAGCAGCTAACATGTAGCTCCGCCCACATTCTCCAGCCTCACTGACTGCACAGAGCAAAGAACACCATGGACATTCTGTCTGTTGCCACACAAAGTTCCATCACACAGCCCTAAAATGCAGATACACAACAATACTGATGGCACCAACAGAGATATTAAGTACACGCAGAGATAGAGATCACATACTACTTCTTTGGCACTTCTCTTTCCCTCGGTACAGTTTAGTGAGTATCAGTGTTGTCCACTGGGTGACTGCACTTGTCATGCTCCCATAGGCCACCGCACGCACGCACGCACACACACACACACACACACACACACCTACACACATACAGTATACATACTATAGTGCCTGAGTTCTTGGTTCAGCTGAATTGGTATGAATATGCAGCCTTAACACTGACATCTCCCACTGCACCAGAGCTATTGATCAGCTGTAATGCTCCACTAAACTGAGGAATTGCGCTGGGACCGCTCGTAGACACAGAGTCAGGACACACACACACACACACACACACACATACTCGGTAGCACAATGTGGCGCATGCAGCTATACACCGAGGCACACACACACACTTGGGTTGATTTCGTTGTGGGTGTGTAAAAGAGAGACACCGAGTCTCTGCGACTGACAGAAGTGGGTAGTGAGATAACAGCGTGGGGCGTGAGGGAATTTGTGTTGTTTGTGTGTCAGCTGGGATATGTGTACATTACGGACATGCATGACGGCTGGGAAATATGAAATAATGAATGCAAAGCAGACTGTGATAACATAACAGGTACATTTTGTGTAGATTGCAACTATTTACCCTTGGGTATAATTGTTTAACTTAGTGAATGCAAATGTGTTAAGTGTCTGAGGACAGGTCAATAGTATTGAATGGCCAGTGCACAGTTACTGATAATGGTTTAAGCAGATAATGTCATGAAGTACAGGAGAGGGTTATCACCACACTCAAAGTAACAGTCACACCAAACAGGCAAGACTGGATGACTATACTTTATAGAATTTTTCTCTCTGTAAATTCTTTTTTTATTCTTGCAATATTTTGTGTTGTGGATGAGCCTGAATTTCTGATATATTTATTTATGCCTTTAAATGACTGTTTTTTCCCCTCTTTTGGATTTGGATTTCATGCCGATTGTACCCATATGCAGTTTGTGAAATAATTATTTTGCATCACCTCCCCAACCTTTTTTTTGTGTTTTTTTCCATTTATTTTTAACAAAACGTTAAACGGCATAGTCAAAAGTGAATTGCATCCATTTGATTTGCTTATTTTATCATACCTGAAAATGACTCTAAGCTATTTTAATGAAGCTATTAAATTAAAGGCAGTTTCCACTGACAAATTGTCAGCAAGGATTTGAATTACTATCTGCAGGAAGTAACAGCATCTGCTAAATTAGAATATCAGATTTCCAGCTATTTGGCTTTATAATGATTGAATGGATGTGTTATTGTTGGAAAATGAAGCAAAGAAATACACATGCAGTTAAAATAGTCAGGTTATTCATTCTCCTTGTTCTGTCTCCCAAAATTGAATTAAAAATTAACCATAAAAGGAATGAATGCATGTAAACAACTTGATCATCTAAAGTGACACAGCGGTGTTTAATCCTCAGTGGGTGTGAAATCTGTGGCGTCGGTACACCAGCCTCTTCTGATGAGTGTTGAAATGTATAAATGTGTAAGGAGACATTATTGAAAATTAGCATAAGTGCTCAGTCAGCTTCCTTTGGTGTAATGAAAGTACAAAAGCAAAAAAAATAAATAAATAAATAAGGACCGGTTAGGAGTGCAGTAGAAGTGCTGTTTACCATATATATTGACCCTGCATGCATTCATGACTTCACTCAGCATGTAGTTGAAGTGATGAGCACACATGTGTACTACAGTCTCATTATGAAATGCCACCAGCAGGACTACAACAGAGGCAAATTATGTAATGATTCACCTTGCAAATGCACCATTTCATGTGTATTTGTGTGTGTTTTTGTCAAACTCATGAGCTCCATCCTGTTCTAATTAAAGCAGGCGGCTCTTTCTATATAATTACCGAGCATGGCGCATGCCTTCAGCGGATTCTCTTATTATCTTGGTTGTTTGCTGTTCCACACTCCCGCTCCAGGCACACTCACCACCCTGCTATTCCATCCTATTGCTCTCCTTCCCTCTGTAATTTACTACACAGCCTTTTTCTCCTCCTCTTTCCCCCATATCGCTTCCTTATTTCACTCACCCATTTACCCCCCATGCACTCCCTATGCTGCCAAAGAAGTGTACACTTAATTTCTATCCCAGTGATCTCAGCGACGCTTCGTGACTCCCGGTAGCACCTCAATCTTCTTTTCTTACATCAGCTACCTCCTCATTTTCTCTTTTTGTCTTCTTTTTTTTCATCTCCTCCTCTCCGCTTCTGTGTTTTATTTCAATAATTCTCTCAACCATACTGTTTCTGTTGCTCTCCACCCCCTTTTCTCCCCCAAAGCTTCCTGTGGGGACCATGTGGCAGGGTGAGACAGGGTGAGGCAGGGTGAGTCAGGTTAACAGGCTGAAATCTGCCTGAGAAGCTTGGAGATTTATCTTGTGCATGTGTGTATTTGTGTGTGCGCAAGTGTGCAGCCATGTGTGCGCAAGATTTGGCACCAGCGTCCAATCATATGTTTCTGAAGTCGCTCCCTCTGTTGTACTCATCTTCCCCTCTGTCTGTTGTCACTTCTTGTCATGTCCTCATCAGGACTCCCTAACTCTTCATGCCTCTGACCGGGCGACTTTTTTTTTTATTCCAATCTCCTAACTTCTCTTGAACTGATTTGTGGCCGTCTCAAACCTTTTATCTCTTCCTACCCTTACTTTGCTTGTGCAGCCTTTGACTCCACTTTCATTCCCGTCTTTTTGTCTCTTTTAACACTTTTTTTTTTTTTTTTTGTATCTTTACCCCTTCGCTTTATACCAGCTCTCCTTGGCCTCGTGCCACCCCTGCCCATCTGGTCCTTCCCGCTCCCTGCATCCTATTCCAATCTTTCTCCTCTCTAGCCACGTCACCCGCTACCGTTAGTCATCTCTCTCCCTAGCTTTCATTTTAAATAATTCACATTCTCGTGGGAGAAAGACAAATGTGTTCTTTTTAGCCCCAGCATCTGATGTATTTATATAGCTGGACAACAAGTGGATAGACGGCATGCCCACAAAATACACACTGGGACCAACAAACATTCACACACTAATATGAATCTCGAAGCAATCCCACATAGACACATGCACGAATGCGTGCGCTCGCATGGAGAACGACCATTAAAATGTCCCTCGGTTATTGAATATGTGAGCTGGAGGGAGGCCAGATGTTCACCATTCATTCCCATTCCGTCTTTAACCAAAGGAAAATGAAGCAAGGAAAGAAAAAAAAAATGAAAGCAAAGGGGGGCAATAGAGGGCACTATAGGTATGGAACTAGATGAAATGTTGTGGAGGGGTTTGAGGAGGAGGAGGAAGAGGAATACATGCAGCGCAGCAGAAAAGAGCTGTCACAGAGCTCTCATGGTTGCACTGTTTGTTAGTCACTCTGCGTAAGAGCTTGAATGCATAAAATATGAGTTGTAAAAGCTGGAGATGATTTCAAACGTACATACAATGGTGGTGGAGATGACTGTGAAAGATGCGGGATAAGAGAAGTGGGAGGAAGAAGAGGGTGGATAATGTAAATTGAAAATTCAAGAGGACAATAGGAGAAATGACAGAGGAAGATGGAGGAAAGAAATAAGCAGTTGTGGAAGAAGTATTGACATGATTTTCTCAGCCACAAGTACTAGTGCCAGAATGGGAAAGTACTCTACTGCAGAAAAAAGTTTAACCCTTATTAAAGGTGGGGTAGGAAATGTTTTCCTGGAGCATTTTCTTTTTTTTTTACTATATTGCTTAAAATCCCCTTCACACCCTGATTGCAACCAATTAATTAAATGCCCTAACACAAGAATAAAAGTTTTAGTCACCTGTGGAACGGACAGGACTGAAAAAACACCTTCCAATCATTTTAAGCTCCCCATCAAAATGATTGAACGGTGATATGTCTATCAAACTCAACTGCCATTTGTCCCTCCCCCCTCCCCACTCTGCGGGTACCCCTCTTCGTGCATGAATTGTGTGTTCTCAGAGGCTTGGAGCACTTGTACAGGAAACGAAGCCAGAGCCGGAGCTTGGCTATATTAGTTATATTAGGATGGAAAGTTCACCGGCAAACTGTTCTGTCACTAACATAAATTACTAGGAAATGTAATGTTAGCCAGATAGGTATGAACTGGGGTGGTTCTGTAAGAGCAGAGGTGTTAGAGGAGACTGAATGAGGTTCACATGGATCCGTAAGCCGGAGCTGGGGCCGGGTGAATTGATACTGTGCAGCACTCATGGACCCTCAGGAATGAGCACTGCACATGCTAGTACTCTGGAGCCGTGGCTTTGGAGGAATGTCTGAAGAAAGGGGTTTGGACTTTTGAATTGTGTATTTTCAAAATGTAGCGTGCTTGAACCATATTTCTAAGATCTCCTACCCCACATTTAAGTAAAAGTTTTTAATATTATCAGCAAGACTGCAAAGGTTGAGCTCATTTGTACCACTGCATTTACTGCTTTGTAGTTTATTCTATAGCAATGCATTATATTCTACACAGCCCAGACAAAACTAGCTCCACACTCTATTATTTAGTTCATTTTGCCTTTAGCGTCTCTTTGCTGCGGCATCAATTCAGTAAGTTCATTCAACATCAGTACATTTATTCATGCCAGAGATGCATTATTGTGTAGCCAAGATCTTGTATCAGTGATGGGAGACTTAGACAACTGCGTAAAGTCTTCTCAATCACATCCCAAAGACCTTCAGAGGGGTCCAGGTCTGGACTCTGTGGTGCTCCTTCCATGTGTGAAAATGACATCTCATTCTTGTTGAACCTAACGAATCCTGGTACTGAATATATACCGTACTTTCCGGACTATAAGCCACACCCACCCAGTCTCCAACGTCTTACTATTGATTCATTGATGCCAAACTTATGTGCAGCAGCTCTGTTTCCTTCTTCGTCAGCCGCATCGATCGTTAACCCAGAAAACATAAATTAGCCACATCATTTTAGAGCCGCAGGTTCAGTGTGTGGAAAAAAGTAGCAGCTTATAGACCAGAAAGTAGAGGATGTGTAATCAGCGAATAAAACATCCATTGATGTTCAGACATGGTCATTCAGTATATTCAGTTTCAGCTCATTTTTTGGACACTTAAAGTTTCGGAACATAGACCTGACTAAGTGAACCAAGATCATGACGCTGCCCCTATGGATTTGTACTGTAGGCCTTAGACATGATGGGTAATCACTATATCTGCCTCTGTTTTATGGTTTGATTTCCTCAAACTAGATGATCATCATTTTCAACCACATTTCTCCCTCAAAGATGATGGTTCACCACTATCCTTCTTATTTTTTTTTATTTATTTAATGTTAATAACAGTTTTTAACCCAAGTTTTGTAGTCTCTCCTTTGCTTAATGCAGGCCAAAGATAAAACTCTCCAGCAACAGTTCCATCTTTTCCATAACCATGCAATATGTCTTTGTGGTTGTTTAAGAAATGAGGAAATACTCATTGAATCCCCTCGGGTTAAACAACTTGTTGCACCTGAGACATATTAATCACTGAAATAATTATTCAAGAGAACACTGTTACCTATTCACTTAAAATCCAGATGTTTTTTTTTTTTTGTTTTGTTTTTTTTTTGCCAGGTTGTGTATATGATCTTCATTAGTTTGTAGTATTGTTGTTCTGTGAGACCCTAAGAAGTCAACTTTTCATGAGCTCAGAAAATAGGCCTGTTTTCAATTTTGTGATATTTTCCCACTAATCTAAGATGGATTTAAATAGTTTGTTTAGCTTAAGGATGAGATATTTACACTCAATCCACAAAGGAACATTTTATCCTTCAGCTCATTACAAATACTCAAAATCAACTCTTTCTCAGTGAGGTGGTTTTCTCTGCACAGGAATTAGAAAAAAGGCTGTAATCCAGAAAGTAATGGAGTAATGGCTGTAATGGAGTAAAAAGTATGATATTTGTATCTTAGATTTAGTTGGATATACAGTTAGTATAAAGCTGTCTAAATGAATATACTCAAGTAGAAGTGATCAAGTTTGAGTCAGTACTCCGATAGAAATGTAGGATTCGAGTAAAATGATGACAATTTTACAAGTAAACATGGAGGGAAAGATAAGTTACAAGTGAAATGATAATTACAGAATGAAAGACACAAGAAATGAGATAATTCAGCTTTCTCAATGGGACTATGGGATATTCCTTCAAATTTCTACATTTACCTTTATCCTTCTGTCCTCCTCTCTGCCTCCTGTTACCACTTTCAATCTTTTACACCAGACTCATGAATTAAATAAAGCCGACATGAATGCATCAAAGTTAGAAAAGGTTGGCATTCAGCTTAATCATGTTGCTAACCCTCCTAACATGACAGCCTCATTTCTCACTCTCTCACTCATGCCCACTGAGCTGAATCAAACCCCCAGTTAAGATGGAAAATAACCTATAAAAAACAAAAAAAAGTAATTTTTTCTAAAGAGACAGGTGTTTTGTTAGTACAGCATAAAAAACCCAATAATAAAAAATAGAGTGTCTCTTGTTTGTCGTGCCTGTCTTTTTCTTTTTTTGTCTTTTTATCACTGGATTTTATTCTCTAACTACACATATTATGCTACACCATAAATTGTTACTTGTAATATACCTTACTACTAATGTATAAACCCAGCATGACAATACATTTGAATACATAGCTTTTGGGGAAAATGTGCTATTCAGCTACAAATAGTGTATAAATCAGTACAGTGAGCACAGTCCCATTTGTCTTTTAACTTAGCGGGTATATTTATTTGCCTTTGAGTGTAAAAGGAATGCTATTATCCTTAAATGGAATTGTTTTACAGAGTTTCCAGAGTGCGTTTGTAAGCATCATCAAAATGTCTACACTATTTTTCCTGGACGTAAAGTGGAATAATGAGCGCAGCATTCACAGATGGTGCAAAAATGGCTTGCTGCTGAAGACTCTCTGAATAAACATGAAAGGCTAACTAGAGTCATTCATTTTTCGAGGATGAAACCAAGGAAAAAGAAACTTGTGTGATTTTTTTCCAACCCACGTAGATGTGCATTCATCTGTATCCGTATGTGTTGTCTACACTCTGGACTTTTGGCTACAGTTGCTGATATAACGTAGGATGTAAATTTTGCTCAAACCGCTCGGAGGCACAAAAGGTTGGGTGAGGACAAGTTTCCTCTTAGCCAGAGGATACATTTTGAGTCCGATTATGTCAGACTGTGTAATTCTGTGTCCTGAAGTGACGCGGTAAAGGGACACTGGTGCCCAAGACAGCTTACAAGAGTAAGCACACAGATCTAATTGTATCATGTAAGTAGTGAATTTAGAAATAGTCCAAGAGTTTTTTTCTTTTTTCTTTTTTAATGGAAGCTACAAAAACAGGATCACACACACACGCACATGCATACACACACATGCATACACCTTTTGCTGTCATTCATGTGCATTCATCCTCTATAAAACTGATAGATTGTAGGTGAGAAGGCAGTGTCTAGCAATTGCCCCACTATCCCTCTTTCCACCTCCATTCAGCTTCCACTAATAACTTTCCATCTGTTCAAAATTGATGTGGGATCAGTGTATAGATCTGTCTGCCCCCACTTAACCTTAGTGAAATGCACTGATCCTGTGGAAATGGTCAAAAGACAGTGGGGAAACGGTGCACGCACACTCACGCTTATTAAAAAGTCAGTGTTAACAGAACTGGCCCTAACTGGCATTAAAGCTGTAATTATTTTTTAACATACAGGTCAACTTGAGTCAGCGTAGCGAAATGAAAAAATAATATCTTAAATGTATCTTTCAGTACCAAGTCAAAGGTAAGGAGATTTGTAGAATTAGTCTTCGTGAGGTTTTTCTGCTTTTTGATGGGATTTCTCTGGCATTTAACGTTTCCAATATTGCCTACTTGACACACCAAGGTTGCTGATCTCATATAAACGATTATGTTACACAGAATAATAAGGAATAACATGATACTGACATGATGTCAAATTACCTTAAAGAGGAAGCTGGATAGAAACCAACTAACACACACTTTGCAAAGCTGGATCAGAGATGCACAAATTAGGCTTATATTAAAGCATGCGTTTAAACATTATGAAAGACATGGGTAATAGCAGGTTTCTGTATATGCATAAATATCACCAACACCAACCTTTTCAAGAAGGCGTTTGAATGAATAGTGAAAGAAAGCTGCCAAATGTTTGGGTTTAGTAGGTATTAACTTGTCTGGTTATTAGAATATAGGCATTAAATGAGTATTCTGTACATGAAAATAGTGTTTGAGAAGGCATGAAAAAATTGTTCTAATCTTTTGGCGCTTGCTTCAGGATGTCCACATGTGATCAGTTTTAAAAGTCCCAATTGCCTGAAATCTCCACTGGTGATCGAATGTAGTCCAAACTGTAGCACTTAATATCTGACACTGTAGCTGTAGATGTCATATCATCTATGACTAACAGCCTTGAGCCACATATTTTTTTTAGCATAAATGGCTAAAGCTCTTTTTTTTCCTCTTGGCTCGTGTTCATGTCATAGTTTGTTTTCATCTTTTAAACCCATGTGGTTCTGAAGGCTTTGTTACATAATTGAACTAAATCGTGGACATCACAAGCTTGTACCCCATTATTTTGCATTCATGCAAAAGTTAACGTGTGACTGCATGTGACTGTGATGTATCACTGTTTGATCATACTGTTCTTATCTTTTTGTGTGTGTGTGCGCCGGCTGTTGTCTCTGTATTCACAGCTTGGCAAAGGGGCCTGCCGTGAGGACAGAGTGCCCGCCCCCCTGGCTGCATAGTGAGCCTGGCATGCCAGTCTGTGCCAGCTTGGCTTTCTGTCCCCCTGCCTTTCTCATTTTGTTGTCATTTGTCATCACCCTCCCTATCACGCACAGTCCCTCATACACACTGATACACACATGCAAATGGATGGCATTTCCAGAGACACCTGTGCCTCTTTGCCCCTAATCCTCCCCCCTACATGCATTCATAGAAATCCATACGCCCACACATATGCATGTAAATGTACACCAGAATTTCTTGGACATGTGCGTTTGCATAGCCGCATACTGATATCCAACATCCAGAAAGTAACAACACTACATATGTGGTCAGACATGGGTTTACTCCCCCTCTCTTACATGTTTGTGTGCATTATTTGTCCATAACCTACTCCATCTGTTCCCATCTACATGCCGAAGGAAGGCCTGCCCATCACTAACCACACACAGACACACACCTTTTGTTGTTTTTGTATAATCATGCATAGTTCCACAAACACCTGTAGTCCTTACCCTGACTAGATGACACATAATCCCCCTGGATGGACCGCCTCATTAGCACTCTGAAGCTCTCACATACTTGCATCCAGTAGGGGAAAAAAAAATTAGGAAAATATAAGTCTTGACATACACTTGGGTATAAGCCATATTTACATTATGATGCACGGGCTTTTGTGCACATGCTATCAATAGTTTGGGGCTGTGCACATGCTGATATGTATGCACTTGGTCTTTTCCACTCACGCACACATACACGCTCACAATGGGGAGCAGTGTGAAGTGATTGGCATCCTGAGGCGAGGGTTATGGGTGACATTTCCACTGTGCTGTGGTATAGAGGTTTCCAGCAGAGCCTCTGGTCCACTTGCACCTCAAGAGAATGGGGTGGGGGGAGGGGGGCGCAGTGGTGTAGATGCAAAGGGAGTGAGTAGAGAGGGGAAAGGGGTGGTGTGAAGGGAAATGCTAATTTTCATATTGACAAAGACACTCACTGCTCAGCTTTTTTTTAAGTAAATGATAATATTTTATTGATCCCAGTGCCATTACTGATTTGTTAATAGATATGTTGCTCTGTTGGGAAGCAGTGACACAAATGTTATCTTTCTGTGAAATGAAGCTGCACTTTGGACCATTTTTTTTCCCTCTCTGTTATGACTCCTTTTTGTTTCCAGTAGCAGTTTTAATTAGATTGTTTTTTTTTTTTTTTTTTTTTTTTTTTTTGTTAACAATGTGCAACTGTCAAAAGCTTCAGTAAAAGAAAAAGAGCTCAGAGGGATCCATTTCAAATGATTTGACAATTAGGAAACAGTTCTGGATTCCATTTTATAACTTAAAACCCCTAGTTTTATTCAAACGAACTGTGACTAATTGCTAATAAAGAAAGTGGCACTAAATTAGATTCCTGAGATGTGTGTGGTAAATGTAAAAATGTCCTAAAACTTTTCTTCTCAAGATTAGCAAACTAGAATTACACACACAAACAGGAAGTGAAAGATGACAGCTTGAAAGACTCTTGAGAAACTTTTGTGTTTTGGCTTGATGAGGTTCCATTTCCTGTGATTTCCCAACACTACTGAGCAACAAAGACAAAAACTGGCCAACTGAATAGAAAATCAAGTTTTTTCAGAAGTATCTTTAAAGATGAAAAACACTAAAAACCTCCCTGTTTTCATCTCTCCTCAGTACTTTTTTTGGACTTTGACATAGCTTCTTTTTTTTCCACAGAGATCATTGAAAAAACTTCCACACATATTTATACTCCATGTAGTCATATTCCTCCTACGAGACAATTTGCACACTATAAATCTCTCAACTGCCTTTGTACCACAAAGCAGAGTTCGTATTTTGTGACAGTGTTTTAGAATACTGTTCCTTGAAAGATATTACATCCTGGTGCCAAGAATACTCTATAGTATATATTTTGCTCTTCCAAATGTATTACTTGAGTTATGTTTTTCCATACTTTCAAAGGACACCATTTTTTTTATTTTATTTTTTTTTTTTACGGGTATTTTTGCTTGACAGAAAGATGTCTGAGCCAATCCGTCACTGTGGAAGTTGGCATATAGGCTTCCTGAACCCTTGAGGCTAAATTTAGATTTTCTTCTGGAGTAGCACATGACAGACAGAACAAAGCATGAACCCAAATCCAGGTTACAAATGGCAATCTAGAGAACTTGTGAGTGACATACAGTAGAAGGGAAATACTTTTGACTTTCTGCATTCATGATTATTTCTGTAATCACTGTCATATTCAGGTTTAGACAGAAGGCATCCAGTGCTGCCGCTGCTTCTATTCCCACTGCCTCTGTGTGTTGTTGTTCGCCATCCAATGTAAATCTACCGTACTGTTGAATTAGTTATTGTCTCTCCCTATCATCCATCACATAGGACACTCTGAGATGGTGGAACAGTGGGAGTCTGTGTTGCATTGAACCGTTTCTATGTTTGCACAGATTGAAAAATCAGACATGGAAAAAACACAAATTCGCACATGCCTTTTCTTATACAATTCACCGAGCAACACATAATCACGTATTATATCTTGGACAAGAAATGACTGGTTGATCTGCTCATGCACAACATACATGTGTACATACTGACATGTACTGTACACTCCATTGTTTTTATGATGGAGTATACGTGTATCATGTCTGCCAGGTTTAAGTGGAGCTCGGATCTATATGTGTTTTACTGCAGTGATTTGTTGTTTGTTTGGGACTCTAAATAACGCATATATAAAACCTGCAGGAAACAAACGCATACATGTTTGCACACACATATGCCCAGTGTTTCCTTTTCATTACACATGAAAATTCACTGAGGCGTGGGTAAAAGCACAGTTTGTTATTTATTGTGCGTATGTGTCGTTGTGGCAGAAGCCACATGACACATACTAACCAAATCAATGGCATGCTTGTCATGTGGTTTTAACAGGCCCTGCTGGTGCTGATGGATGGTATATTTATGAAGCTGCATCTCTGTGCTGTGGATCAAGGACCGAAAGTATCATCCAGTCATGCGGGGAGAGGGATGGGTGGATCAAGGGATGACAGAGGCAAAGATGGAGGGAAGGAGGACGGATGGATGACTGAAGGAAAGGATGAGATGCAGAGCAGAGGGATTCAGGGATGGATAGTGAACGATGGGGCAGGGTGTGAGGGAAACAGGGCCACCTGCTTGGAGGGAAGGTCACAACCAGCAGGGAGGCTCGAGTCCTGCTGAGCCCATATACACATCACATCACACATACACCCACTTTTTTTTTACATCTGAGGACAGTCCCACATCCTTTCGGTTAACTTTTTTCACAATTTCAGCTCAGAAACACACAAAATAAATCAACGCAGACATGAGGCGTCAGCGTGTTTTGATAGTTTGTGATGGTTATTTATTGTTACTCTTGCACACCAATGAACTTGACAGCTCATACCTTCAGTCTTTTACCGTCCTAATACATGCACATGGGCGCACACACCCCCACACAACCGTGCAGGCCCCCCCGCAATTTTATCTGTTCGTTGTCTCATCTATCCCGTGTTGTTATTCTCATTTGGCACGAGGATAAATCTCATCCCAGTTTTACGAGGCAGCACGGGTAAGACAGATAGAGGTGGATAGCCTAGCCTGTTCACTATTAGATGGAGAGATAGATGGGCAGGGGAGGTACAACCCGCCAAACAAGCGTTTTTCATGCAGAAGGTTGTAAGGGCTGTAATAGTAATTCTTAATATTTTGTTTATCATCAAGGCCCTTGTTCAGGATGAAATTGACGCCGGTGCAGATACGCCGCAGAGCCTGACAATATCACTGCAGTAAGTGAAGGAATGGTGATTTCTGGGTGACACTGGAACAAATGTGTCCTTTCTTATTAAATAGCTTATGCTTAGCTTGTTCAACAAACATTTTTATAGCAATTATATTGAAAATATTTTGATTATTTTGGACAACCTTGAGTTCTGGTAATTTAGAGAATGAAAGAAGAAGCTGATTTAAGTGAATTAAAGAGGTAGTGTATACTCCTGAATAATAATATAATGATAAAGTTAAAGGCAAGGTCTCATATTTACTTCATAATAGCGGCTGCGTTTAAGGCAAATTGTTTCTTCTACCCTCAATGTGCTTTTGTTAGTTTTGAAGAAACTGGGTGCTGCTGCAGTGTGTTCTGCAGACCAGCCCAGCTGTCATGCAGGTGACGTCTTCTATCATAACAGGACAAATTGACCTGGCCCCCAGGGCGACCTGAGGGCACAAAGCTGCTTGTTCCTGTACCATCTTCAGTGGTTGTCATCTGCAGAAAACGATGACTGGCACATCTTACTTAACCAACACAATAGAATACAGTAGTGGATACTTGCTCTTAATGTAAAAGAAAGTCTGTTTATTGTTTGGTTTTTACTGAGGCAATGGATATATTTTCTGTAGTGTTTATCGGGGGGTAAAATTCACTGAAAAGTACAAAAACAGGTTGTACATGGTCCTTGAAGTGTCAGTATCTAATTATCTCATCGTCTAAATATTTGAATTGCAGTCTTTAAAGTATTTTAGATACAATTTTTACAGGTTTCTAATGGGATAATGAAGTTATTTTCGCTTTTTTATTATGTCATTGACTTCAGGCCTGCTTTTTATTCTATATTTTGGGAAAAAAATGTATTGATGACATAAATCAATTGGAAAGTAGCACACATGGGCATCTATGCATGTTCATGATCAGGGCCGTCCAGGTCCTCCAGTTTCCCTGTGATGAAAAACGTGAATCAGGTAAATTCTCATTGCCCTTCAAAGCTTTCGTCAAGGTTTTAGTTTAGATCTGGTGTTGGTCCCTGGCTGTGGTCAGTGACAGAAGAGAAAGACTGTACAGTTTACAAAAAAAAGGTGTCTCATCAAAAAAAATAAATAAATAAACAAAACAAACTTCTACCCCCTTATAGAAGTTGAAAGTTAAAATTGTAAAAACTATGAAACACATCCCCTTTGTTAATATGCTGAAAATATCAACCTAGATGGAGAGAAGTTAAAAAAAAAAACCAAAAAACAAAAAAACACCATTAACTTCACCAGGAAATGGCAGCCACTGTCCAACATTCTTTTGGACTTACATCAAAAGTCAGTAAGTTCAGATTTATTACCAGTGTTGGACTTAAAAATGTCTCATATTCATTGTAATCTTAAAAAGTCCTTAAAAATCTTTTCCAAAGCCTGTTGAAACCCTGAAAAGTATTTTATTTTTATATATTATTATGCTCAAAGCTACAGTAGTCCCTGCTAAACTTTCACTGGTGGCTTTGGTCACTGTAGTAGCAGCGCACTGCAGCGTTTAGTGAATATGTGTCTGAAAACACGGACAGTTTTAGTGTCGTGGTTATTATATGTGTATTTGTGCGGGTTTCTTGGGGGAGTCGTGTTGATGGCAGGCCTGCTTTGGCCTGCCCTCCATCTGTGTGCTTTGTGCTATGGTTCCCCAGAGGCCCTTACACACTCTCTGATGGCACATCAGAAGCCTCCACCTATAAACACTAGCATCAATAACTCTCTCTCTCCTTTTCTCAATCTCTCTCCTCTCTCTGGATCTCTCTCTTCCTCTCTCTCTTTGCTGGCTGACGGTTGTTTATATGGCTGTAAAATTCAATTAGGCTGCAGGGGAGCGGGCCGGCCTGCATTACTGCCTGCCAGGGTGACATTTCATTTGCAATGAATCATGGGCCAGAGAGGGACTAGGCCGGCGAGCAAAACAACACTTCTCCTCCTATCTGTCCCGTTCTTCTCTTTTTTTTCCCTTTTCTCACTCTGTGCCTCTTCACTTACTTTACACCATCTCCCTGATTCTCTGATATAAACCTCCTTCACCTCAACTCCCCTCCTGAGTCGTAATGCTGAGAAAACCTCCAGAGCTCATTCTTATTTACTGTCTACTGTCCATAAAGTAGGATTTGAAGCTGGGGCGCTGCTGGCAGTTTTGGGGCCCCTGAAACATAATCATTGTGGGCCCTCTGCTACAAGGAATTCACTGGTAACTGTCTGTGTGTGTGTGGGGGGTGATAATAATAATGAAACCGAAAGTCAAACTTAACATGCTTTACTAATTCCTCAAAGTCTCCCCCTATTGTGCAGCTCTTCTTGCACTTCCACACCTACTAACACTTAGCAAACTTTCAGTTAAAGGGCCACGGGTGGGGTGATGGGGTTGGGCACATCCGACATTCGGGCAGTTTATGGCAGGGGTCTCAAACATGCGGCCCGGGGGCCAAATGTGGCCCGTCAGAGGTTCCAATCCGGCCAGTGGGATGTTTTTGTGAAATCAAAAATTCTGTAGTCTTGAAATGAATTAAGCAAAAAAAGTAAAAATAAAATAAAAGAAATAAAAAAAAAAACAGCTTGAATTAAGGAAAAAATGTTGAATTAAGCAAAAAAAAAAAAAAAAAGTTCAATTAAGTAAAAAAATCTTCAATTAAAGCTATACCGTACGATGTGGCATTTTTACACTTTTCTTTTGTCATCTTAAAATGCTTCAAATAAGTGTGTGTCAAACTAAAATGTAAAAGAAATCCACCAGGTATTGAAACTCAAAAATGTTTAATTCTCATATATTTCTGATAAAAGTCTGACCAATCATTTTAGTCGGTCCGAATAAAATAATTGGCCGAACCTGGCTGAGCCTCCTGTCAATCATCCATTACGTCCGTCCAGCATCCGATCCATTATCGCTGTCTCCGCATCCGATATGTGTCTCTCTGAATCTGACGCTTCACTCACGCTGCTCCTGTCACTGACCACAGTCTACTGTCTAGGATGTGTATGGATAGAACTCAAATGCACATGTGGAAGGGGAAAAAAATGGATTTATTAACAGAAACAACAACTAAGGGGATCAAACGGGAGTCTGATGAATGAAGGATGGAGATAAAAGTCCGGAAGTCGGATGTACTGGACTGAACAGGTCTGCATAAAGCTCAGCTTTTATGACAGTGGGACTCATACAGGTACATGTACATGGTGTCACACAGTGTAGGATTATGTGGATGTTAATGTATGGACTATGAAACCTCATATGTCCACGGAAAATTTGCGGAGGCCGCGCGTTCACAGTGCGCGCGCCCGTCGCACCTCATCTCCGTGGTGCAGTGAAGACACTGACCCAGTACAGCACAGACCACACCCTTAAATACAGGGTCTACTGATGGAACAGGGGCCACAGACCCGCGGCAGGTGGATGATGCATCTGATTACTGAGGGAGGGGTCCGCGGACACACCGAAGTGGACCGGACCTGCACCTCTGCTTCCTCCGCGCGCATAGGGTGAGAGAAGGCGAGCATCAGAGCTCAGGCAGGGGGAAGTGGGCGGGGCTTTGGAGGGAGGCGGGTTGTTCATGTTCAAACTTTTACTAAGTGCTGTGAGAAATGCCACATCGGTAGGTATAGCTTTAAGCCAAAAAAATCTTCAATTTAGCAAAAAATCTTGAATTTTGCAAAAAAAATCTTGAATTAACGACTTCAATTTTTTTTCTTTTTTTTGTGCAAAAAAACATTAAATTATGAAAATATTTACATTTACAAACTATCCTGTAACAATAAAACATGAATAACCTGAACAAATATGAACAAACTGAAATGTCTAAAGAAAATTAAGCACAATTTTTAAAATTTTCTGCCTGTTACTCAGTGTTTAGTGTCTTTGTAGATCCAATCCATAATGTACATGTAGAAATGATGAATTGAGGCAGAATATTGTTAAAATTACACTTTATTTTTCTTAAGAAATTTCAGTTTTTTTCAGGTTATTCACATCTTTTTTGTTTTGATAGTTTATAAAAGTAAGTATTTTCAAAAAAAAAGTTTTTTTCCTTTACACTAGAACAAAGACAAAAATTTGGAGTTGTCATTATTTATAGGTTATTATGTTATTATTTTACTGGTCCGGCCCACTGCAGATCAAATAGGGCTGAATGTGGCCCATGAAAGAAAATGAGTTTGAGACCCCTGCTTTACGGCTTTACGGTGATTCTGGAGTATGTTGGAGCTGGGCCCACTCCACTGCTCTATGGGTCCCCCTGGGAATATTGGGCTCCGTGAATTTGTCATGTTTACCCCCCCTTATCGGCGCCCCAGATTTTAAGTGCTGCTTTTTTCCTCTCCTTTTCCCTTTCTCTCACTTCTTCACACCCACCGTATAACTTCTGCCAACGTTGTCACCTGATGTCTCATGATTACATGCTAACTTGGTTCTTCTTGAGTTAACTCTCAAGACTTGTTTTTTTCTTTTTCATTCTTGTTTTTCACACTCCTACTCTTTCTGTCAAGGCGAGGACTCTAGCCAAGGTGAGCATCTGTTCTCCCCTTGCCTGCCTTAGTTTGATTGAGGCCAGGACCTCAACAGTCTAGGACCACCTGAGCCCCAACTAAAAATCCCTAAATGGAAATAAAGTCTCCAGAAAATTTTAACATGCATCACTTTGCCTGGTCCAAACATTGTCAGGCCAACAACATCTCCAAAAAATGGGGGAGACAAGGCCGGCTTTGCTTGGAGACATGAAAAGAATTTGATGAAAGCTTGTGTGCTTCTTATAAGTCCATATATCCAGTCACAATGTGATGGATGTCAGGTGTTTTCTGTTGGTGCCTGTGCTGTCTGCATTAATTTAGAATAGATAAAATACTAGAATTCTGCTTAAGGTCACAAGGAAGGAAAGAAAAACTGAGATGAGAAATTGCTTCTTATGCTCATTAAAGCAGTGTAAACATAGTACAATGAATGAGGTGACGCTCAGGAAAAGCATGCAATAACGTTCTAAATTAATGCATAAACTGCTTCTCTGATTACACAACGGAGGGATTCTACATAAATTGAGGATAAACTGTGAATAATCTAATGCAATGACATCCACACTGAGATGGTATTAGCGTCGCCCCTGGAACTATGCTTATGAAAACATACCAGTGATCTTGTACTATTGAATTCAATCTAGCAGAAGAGGCTTGCATCTCATTCTTTTTTGTTCTGGCCTGTAATTCAGAAAAAAAGACCCAAGAAACCCCCCAAAAAACAGAGTGTATGCTGTTAATAATGCATGTTAAGTGCTCTGATTTTAGCTCTGGTTGGTTCTATTGTTCTTTCCCTGAGTACAAAGTTTGGTATTTTGGAGATGATTAGTGGAAGAGGAGATGGGAAGTTTTTGAGTTTGTATTTATTGTAATATTTTTATGTTTCTACATGATTTATAAAGAAATGCACAGGTATTTTACTCCATGCATAGCTATGTGACGCTCAAGACTAATGCATAACTAAAGGTCTCTACTAAAGGTTTTCAGTCGATCTAAGAGTTTGGCTATTTGAATCTTGACAAATAACATTAAAATAGGGCTAATTAATTGATTATGGAAAATGGGTTTGACTATATATGTGCATGCTTATTTCTACTCCTTTTTTAAAATATAATGTCATTTGTGGATTTTATTTATTTATTTATTATAGTTTTCTAATTAGTAAATATTCCAAATAAATCTACTTAATCATTTAGAGGCCAACATTTAAAAATTTAAAACGGAAGCTTGTGTGTTCACGTTGCTCGTCTTGCATAGTCCAAAATGCACAGGTAATCCTTTTAATAGAATATAAAACAAAGAAAAGTAGCAAATATTCATATATTAGGGAATTTTGTCCATAATAATCTCTAAAGTCAGTGTTTTTCTATTGACATTGAATCAGAATGAGTGATGAGTGGAAGAAAAAGCGGGTGCATGCGTTATCTATACTGTATATTCCATTCTTATAAGACTCGAAGCTCACTTCAACCTACTTTATCTGCCTATAAAACTGTCTAGTATTGAGTTTACCAGCAATGTGATGTCACGTGAGAGAGGGATAGCAGTGGGTTCAGCTCGTTGGTGGAATGGAACGAGGGCGGTAAATTTACACGGACGCCGGCGAGTGGAAACGGTCCACGGGGGTTACTCCATGTGACACCTCCGATAAGGCCAGCTCAGGGAACAAACAGTAAATTCTCCGCCTTCTCCCCCACCACATTACAGTTCAGCAGGAGAGAGTGGCTGCTGACCTTCAGGTGCCAGCATTTGCATGTTATCACACAGGTGTGTATGTGTGTGTTCGTGTATGCTCACGTATGATTGTTCTCTGAACTCTGCTAGGTTTAAAGGGAAAAATCTCATTTTATATTCTGGTTGAGATGCTCTGTGTAGATTGCTTTTATAATGCAGTTATCACTATAACACATACACACACAAGGAAACACACACGTGGACATTTTCGTACTCTACGTCTTCTCTCTCTCTCGCTCACATGCACTTAGTGTCCACACTGAGTCCGTCCCATTTCCCAGTTTAGGGATGAGCCCCGTGGGGAAGGTGATCTTTATTTAAATCCAGTGGTGCAGGCTCTCTCCTAATCTCCTCCCTCAGAAAGAAGGGATTTCTCCGCTTTACTCCGCTCAGTGATGTGATTTACACCAGGAGGGGGAGGGAAGGAGGGATGAAGGGGTGGTGGTAAAAGTGAGTGATGGGAGATGGATAGGATACAGGAAAATGTTATCCAAGCCGTGAACATAACGGGAAAGGGCTACAAATAAAAGATTACAGTTTACATAATTTAGCATTTTAGGGGCTGTTTAACTTCAGATTCAATACATTTGATACTGTGAAGTATTTTTTGCTGTCAAACATCTCAATTAAGTATTTTTTATTGTCACTTGCAGAGGTGGAAGATGTATTCAGATGTTTTATTTAGGTAAAAGTTCTAAGGCTTAAATACTCCCCCACAGATTAGGTTATTATCACACGAATTTCCCTAAAGAGTGAAAAGTAAAAGTGCTTATTATGTAGTAAAACAGTCCCTATGAGTGTTACTATTATAGGAGATGTTTTCAGATTCGTTTTACTGCTGCTTTAACGTGTCTGTTGCATTTTACTACTGTAGAAGTTTAACGTTGCGCTCATTTGAACTACTTTATCTACTGTTGTTAGTTTAATGTACAGTAATACATCATACTCTGTCAGATCATATTTTTGTGGCATCCATGTCCTGTGAGAACAACCTATCTCTAAAACTCCATTTCATGAGCTGAGAAAAACAGGCATGTTTATAGCTTTGTGACAATGCATTTTTCAGTTAATCCAAGAGGGTTTAAGAAAGTTTATATAGCTTAAGAAATAGGAGGGTTTTCACAACTCATAAAGGAACACTTGATCCTTAAGTTTAAGATAACCTTTTACTATGGTTTTTACCAGACAGGAAAAATAGGAAAGTTATTGACTAAATGTGGTGGAATAAAAACCATTTGACTTTAAAGTGTGATGTGAATGAAACAGGAATATTCAGGTAAAGTACAAGAAATTCACATTCATATGCAATTACGTAATGTATGAACATGGTTCTGCTTAGAGATGCATTTAAGGAACATTGTTGTTTACTTTTAATAACTTCTGAATTATTGATGGTGTTTTATATGCATGTTCTGAGTTTAGTGCAGTGGTTTCCAACCTTTTTTGGCTCGTGACCCCATTTTAACATCACACATTTCTGACGAGCCCAGACATTCAAAACAGAGACTTTTTTTTTTTTGGCTGAAATTAATTTGTTTTTGATCATGTAGCAGTTTGCTATACTATGTTGCAAATAAACTTTAATTTTAGACAACATTTAGTCTATATAATGTATATTATTATGGACGGAGGCAAAAAGGCTGGTGTAGATTACTGCACAAAGTGAGAATTTTATTTTCCTTGGTCAGGATATGTACAGTCTTAGATTTACAAGGCTGACAAATAATACTGAACAAACAATAACTCAAACTATGAATTATGAAAGAGCTGCAGCATCTGAAACTGACCACAATGAACATTTGAAAGATAAACAGTGCTTCAGTTTCAGCTTCAGTTTGTCATGTCTTTTACGGATTGAGATTGTCTCTGTCAACTCATCATATATTATTATTAGTTTTTCTTGTTTTGTTTTTTTTTTGTTTTGTTTTGTTTTTCAATTACTAGAAATTTCAGGTGACCCCATTTGAATTCCAGACGACCCCACTTGGGGTCCCGACCCCAAGGCTGAAAAACACTGGTTTACTGTTTACGTTTGGCTTTAGAACTGACTTGTTATGTTTTATGTATATTTTTAGTGTGGATGTATGGCTCTGATCTTTTTTATGTAACTTGTCCTGCTGCTGCTGTCTAGCAGGACACTCTTGAAGAAGACATTTGTAATATCAATGAGCTTTTTTCCCGGTTAAATAAAGGTTGAATAAAAAATAAATATAAGATAAATATTCTGTTGCCATTTAATAGGTGGATATACGGGAACAGCATCAAACAAACACTATGGGGTTGTTTAAATTCTTCTTCTTACTTTTCCTTTTATCCTCCTTGGAATAGGGTTTTGTTTTTTTGTTTTTTTGCTGGTAGTTACAGGATCTTACAAACCAACTAATTAAACTTTGCCTTGCATGCAGGGTGACACACACAGCATGTTCACCATTCTCCTTTGCCCAGGCCTTCTGCATGGTCAAACAGCATTACAGAGATAATTCCTATTACCCCGAGCCCCCTCACTGTTCACCCTCATGAGTTTCTTTGCAACTTTCTCTCCCTCCCTCCCTCCTGTTCCCTACATGCTTGCTCACCCTTGCTCCAAACTCTCCTCCCATCTTCCCCGCTCTTCTCCACCCTTCAGCAATTCTTTCTCAAAGACAAAAAGTTTTCTACCCCTGTCTGAGGGATTGGATCGATCCATCCTCAGACCTCCTGCCAGTGCCCCTCGACTGCTGGGCCGAACCATTAAACTCTGCATGGGGGGATTATGCCTTGTTCCTCTCCGTTTTCCCCTTGACTTGTCTTCACTTGCTTCCCTAGCGCTGCCTCATCCCTCCAACTGACACTTTGATACCCTCTGGATCTCTCAGTCCTGCTCTTCCTTTATTTATTCCCACTCCCTCTCTTTGATCGATACCTCCACTTCCACTTTTCTCTCCGCCTGTCTGGGCTTCTCCCATGCCCCTGCATCCTTCAACTATGTGTTCATATATGCGTGTTTGTCCAGTGCCCACCTGGTAAGTCACAGGAGGGAGATGCCAATTATTGCTCGGGCACCGGATACTTTGACCGGCAACTGCTGAGTCTGTGTGGACCGTACAACTTTGTTGCCTTTTTATCAGAAACATACCACATAAGTTAGCAAAGATTAGAGCCTGTAGGTGTGTGCGGTTGACACTGCACCCCTTTCCTCCCCTGGCCGATAAGGTGAGTCAATACTCAGTGTGAGAAAGGCAATAACCCCTGGTGGCAAACCTCTTATCTCTCATCTCTTCCTCCTCTCTTTATTTCTCTTCTTCAGTCCCTCTATCTCTCTGTGTCACAATGTCTCTCTACCTCTCTTATCCCACTTCCACTTATGTGTGCCTTTGACCCAGAGGACACCTTATAAACACCCCTGGTAAGAGGAACCAAACAAAACAAAGCGTGAGGAAAAAAAAGAACAAATCAATATAGGAGAGAACACAGAAGGTTGATATGGCTGAGTTCTCTGGAGACTTTGTGTTTATATATGTGTCACAATCACATCAGCTGACAAGACCTCAAATGCACATAATATGCACAAATGTAAACAGATGTACTTATTTATAGGATTTGCCTGAATAGTCAGTAAGGCCTAACATCACTCTCTTTGTGTCTTTACACACTCTGTCGACTCTTTTTTTGTGTGTGTGTATTTTGGTGTGTGTGTCGATGTGGGATTTCTGTTTTCCTCTAACCCTGCAGAACTCTCAATTCCCGCTGCCCAGTTCCCCTAAGACACATTTGTCACTTTGTCATTTGTCATTCTGGAGTCCCCACGGCTGACTGGCCTTAGTGCGTGTTTCTGTGTGCGTGAGTGCGTGTGTTCTGCTGGACACGACCCAGCTGCAGCCCTCATTCTGGCCTCATTACTTCACACTTCACCCCTCTCCCTCCTCCAACTCTCCAGCATAATCGTTGTCTCCCTAGCTTTCCCCTATTCACCTCATCTCTGGCTCTCTTGGCTGCAGTGCTCTGCTTTGGCTATACCTTCCTTTTTTTTTTTTAAGATACTTCCTATTGTGCATTATATACTACACTGTTACCCATACAGTTGGAATAATTTTGTTTTCAGACACATTTCCCTTTTTGTTCCTATTCATACACTTCACTAATCACCCTTCAGTAGTGCAGTGATTCCATACCTTCATGTATCAGTTTATATATCAAGAATAAATCACATTGTCATAATCATTTCATGAGAGGAGGTAAAATATTTTATTCCAATTGCATGGGCAACAGTGTATCTTCTTCCAAGAAACTCATCATGTTCACAATCATGCTAGTCATTTTTAACCCTTAGGGGTCCACAGTCACGGCCCAGTGACTGAATCACATGACATTTTCAACACGTCGTAGTGTCGGAAGTCGGTCATGTAGACAATTGCATTAGAAAGTGCAGACTTGAAACACTCTCCCGCTTTTTATTTGATGTTGATAGAGCAAATACAACTGGAGATATGACGTTTTGAAACCGGAGCAAACAAATATTAATAAAAGTATGAAAATGAGGTGGGGGGTGTTATATTTCTGACCATATCGTCATCATTTTTTGTCCTTTTTCAAAACGGAAAAAAATTGGTCGAATCTGCAGATTCTAATCCACAGACTGCATTAGCATTACAGGTAAGGGTGAGGATGACCCCCACCTGAACCAGATGCGGAAACTGGGAGGAGAAAATATTTATGTAAAGATATGCTTTTACGTCAAATATTTGATTATAGTTTTAATTCATTACAATTTCATTTTATATACGTACTATTTGGAATGAATATTCACGTTTAAAGTCTTTGGAAAGGTTCGTTAAGCATCTTTGTGTTATTTATGCAATAAATTATATACATTTTTCAAATCGGATTTTATATTTTTTGTGCGTTTCTGGGCCTTTTTTGTTGATGTAGTAGGTTAAAGTTAAAAAATAATAAGCAGATGAGATAGATGAAGTTGTGCTGAATAAAAAGATACCAAACATGGGTATAGTAAACATTTCTTTATGTAGTATATATAGGTAAAATCAAAAGTTCTCAAGAACGGCCAAAATAGGCTCAGACCCCTAAGGTTTAATTCTACCCTTTTCTTTCTTTTGTTTTTTTAAGCTTATTTGCAGTTTCCTAAAGAGCTCCATGGGTTTTCGAGTTGAACACCATTCTTCAAAGTGTTTTAATGATTTTGGATTAAAAATTTAGACAAAAGACGATTGGAGCTCGCCAAGTTTTCACTCCTAGATCTACAAAAAAATGTTCACTTCAAAGCTCCGCAAAATGATATATGCATATGGTGTATGGACTGATTTTTCTTGAGCTTTGCTTTTCATGATATCTTTTTCAGTGACATTTAAAGGTAAGTGGAATATTTTTTTTCTTGAGCTTGAAGCGTTAATATTTAAACCACTGAAAAAAAATAACATGAAAAATTGAAAAGCAACATCAAAAACATCCAGTCAATTATCTAAGTATAACAAAAATAGTGAACTAGAGTTAATTAAATGTATAAGAGCTGATAAATAAATAAATAAATGAAACTACCACTCATCAGTACTATGAGCTGATTATTTATTTCCTCATAAGATCACAATTTTGGTTTAAATTTTCCTTTTTTTTTTTTTTTTTTTTTGTTCTCTTTCTTAGGACATTGGTCATCACTAATTCATTCAACCCTTAGCCCCATTTGCCCCCATCAGGATAGACATCATAATTAATTCATTACTGAGTGCGTGTGTGTGAGCGCTCATGTTAGTATTCACTGCATTAGCATTAGCATTAGGTAGATGTGTGTGCCGATGTGGGCAGATGTAGGCGTTGGAATGGGAAATGGGGAATTGTAAGAATAAAAAGAAAGGAAGGGGGTTTGGATACCCTGAAGTGTGGAGTTCCCAATGGATGCACGCACACACGCTAACATCTGTCGGGTTCCTAGACCTCCTCCTATAACATAAAACTTCCCTCAGGCATGTAAAGTGAAGGCAAACTTGTACATACACGCAACATAAATGATCCACACGCAACATGAAAGCTGGGCCGTATACACACGTACACAAAAACCCAGCTTGTGGCATATATGATCAACACGCTACAATTACCATGCACGCATACACAGGAAATCACCCCGCCCCCTTCACATATATCCTGAATATTCCAATTACCCAGTTGTACACAAACACTCATCCATACTTTACTGAATGTATTCCCATGCCAGTCATTGTGTGCTCAGTGTGCTGTCATGCTGTCTTTATCTCAGCTGAAACCTCCTAAGAGCCTCGCGTGGTGCTTGTCACAATCCCTTCACCTCAGTGTCATTGAAATCTTCCCCAGAAAAACACCATCATTAGCTCTTCCTTAAGGGATATCTGTGTGTGTGTGTGTGTGGGGGGGGGGGGGTAAGAGGTATTTTGCAGCTCTTCGTCAGCAAATGATGAGAAATTCCTGAATTTGATGGATAAACCAAGTATCACAGCTTATTACTGGCCTTGTGTTGTTGCTGTAGGCCTTTGTTCTATGCTTTTGCTGAGATTCTCTCAATTGATTAAAGAAGCAATATCATCATAATTTTTCTCTCCGTTTCCATTCACAATGATAAAGCAACAAAAGAAATGCCATCGTCTTTGTAATTTATTTTACACCCGTGACTGACTGTGCATTTTATCAGTAACCAAGGAACGGCTAGGTGATTGCATCGAGCTGTCATAATGACAGTGATGCTAGTCGCGCTGGCTCCATACATGAATAAGCTTGGCTGTGTGTACGTGTGAGTGTGAGCGCAAGGTTTATAGACCATGCTAAATGTCCCTGGGATGTGAGCCACGTCGTATGGCCGCTTTCTGTCTGTCTGCTTTCTGCAGCACAGATCAGCACAGCGCTGATAAAGCGTGAAGATAACAGTGGCACCAGTCAAGGACACTCTCTTCTCTCTCTCTCTCTCTGTCTTACTCCTCCTGCATAGATTTCTGTGTCTTCCTCTCCAGCTCTCATTCTATCTCTCATTGTCTCTCTGCACTCATCTGTGTCCTCTATGCTCACATTGCCATCTTTTGATCCCTTTCTCCCTCTATTTTATTGCCTCTTTCTTTCTTCTCTTGCCTTTTCACTCTGTTTTCTGAATGCTCTTGTGAATCTTTCCCATACTTTGTGTTCTTTTTGCTTTAGGGTAGTTTTTATTGTTGAGGCAAAGCTGTTACAGAGGGGTTGACCGATTCTCAGTCTGAACAATTATCAAATCAAATATTTGCATTTTTATGTTTATCAGTGTTTTATCCGCTCATATAATACAGAAGAACATAGTAATTGTGTTTCTACGATAATGTTGAAAACTTCTGTTAAGTACATGTATTAAAGCCATTACATTCTTGTATTACAGTAAATCTACATGACACAAAGACACTAATTTTTACTGCAGATATACAGCTTTGGAAAATTAATGAACCACTAGTTTTACAATTTATAGTCGTATCATTGAGTAAAATGGACATTTTTTGTTTTTTCTGCCAGCTACTGAAATTATTTCTCCAAATTTTCAAAAGAAAATCTTGTCAGTTATTTTATTTGCGGAAAATAAGTGGTCAGAATAACAACATTGCTTTGTTCTCAGACCTTGAATGATGGAAAGAGCAAAATTATATTCATTTCTAAGAGCACAATGCTGACTTCAGCCGAGAAATTAATGTTTTGTGAAAATTACCCTGATTTTCATCACAGCTTTTATGTGTCTTGGCATGTTTTCTGCCAGTTTTTCATATTAGTGTTGGTGGATGCTTTTTACTGTATTATAGAGTGTTTTCATTGATTTCCAGCCCTGGAAATGTGTTATTCTTTTTTTTGGAGTTTTGTATCAGACTTAAATATTGAGTATTGGTTTCCTTTATTAACCCTTTACAACCTGACGTGTCATCACTGACACCCTGCACATATGCAGTTTGGATGGCTGTAACTCTTTCACTGTTTGTGCAGTTGGAAAAATTCCAATAGTTTCTGAAACCTGAGAGGTAGGGCTTTATAGGCTTTATTGGGTCATTATGGTAATTTCACTGATGCCTGTACCAGAAGTTGGAGAATTAGCCGGTTTAGCAGTATTGTAAATGACTGCTAGATTTTGAAAGTTCTAAGTCAGGGGTGTCAAACTCATTTTAGTTCAAAGGCCACATTCAACTAAATTTGATCTGAAGTGGGCTGGATCAGTAAAATAATAACATAATAATATAGAAATATGTCAACTTCAAACTTTTCTCTGTTTTAGAGTGAAAAAAGTTAATTTACATTATGAAAAAGGTTTACATCTACAAACTATCCTTTCAAAAGATGTGAATAACATGAACAAACTGAAAAAATAAGTGTAATTTTAACAATATTCTGCCTCAGTTTATCGTTTACACATGTACGTTAGAACTTTCAGATCACAGTGGATCTACAAATACACAAAACATTTAGTAAAAGGTGGAATATTGTTAAAATTTTATTTACTTCTCTTAAGACATTTCAGGTTGTTCATATTTTTTCAGGTTAGTCACATTTTTTGTGAAATTAATCTTTGTTTTAGGGTAAATACATGAAAATATTTACATTTACAAAGAGAAAAATTTGGAATTGTCATTATTTATTATATGTTATTATGATAGTATTTTACTGGTCCTGCCCACTTGACATTGAATTGGTCTGAATGTGGAACCTGAACTAAAAGGATTGTTAATATCTTTGTGTAATTTTTGCATTTCACAAATTCATCCCCCATGTTTGACACCTGTGTTCTAAGTGCTCTGGAAAAATGGGCAAAAGTACTCACTCACAGCATATTTTCTAACCTTTTATAGTCAAAATAAGAAAAAAAAAAAGTCCATACAGACCATTTTAGGCTTAGGGTTTAAAGAAAATGTAACAATGTAATGTAATGCCTGAAAACAAAGTCTATCCCTGTTGCTTAGTTCTATTGAAAGTAATTCTCGACACCACAGTACATTTTGCGTCCGGGTTTGTAGCAGGAAAACCTCAGTCGGATGTCCACATGCTTTTGACTTTATAGTGTCAGCGGTTATGGATTATGTAGTGAAGTTTTACTTTGGCTGTCAGTGGTTATCATAAAGTGATACTTTATTGGTCCTTATAGGGAAATTTAAATTCATACTCCACTGAGAGGTCAAAAGGTCAGTGAGCAGAGACAGACAAAAACAGTGTGTATGTGTCCAATTCCACTTACTTGTGCTTTGTGGAAGTATTGACGGATTCATTTGTGTGTATGTGTGTGTGTGTGTGTGTTATTTTGCAAGTGAGTGCTGTCAGTTAGATTGAAGAGCAGATTCTCCCACAGAGAAAGACAAGCTACCTGCTGCTTCTGTCTAAATCAGCTCTTTAATTGTCTCCCTCCTTCTTTGTCTAACACTTATACACCTGTTTATTTGTAAGCTGCACTTTCAATGAACTCTTTAATATCTGTTTGTTAACCGAAAACTAGGGCGGACAGATGAGAGAGAGCAACATAAGTGTCCATGTATAACTGTGAGATGAAGGGGCATGAGTCGGCGGGGGGGGGGGGCAAACAGTGGAGGAGACATGCATCTGATTTTTAAGTAGCTGTCACACTGTGAAATATGTGTCCAGGCAGATCTGACTGAGCCAGGGTCACTTGTTGTCATGTGGACTGAAAGAAGATGAAAGATTCTCTTTTGCATTTCAGCCATTCCTATTACCATAATACCAGATTTACTGGCGGTTAGCAACGGACAACACAACTTCAGAAAATTGCTTACATCCACAGCGACTGATGTTCAGCTCCTTACATGTGCCTTAAAAGTAGTACCCTCAAGTTCACTCAAAAGCCTGTTGCACGGGATCAAAACAATCACACACTCTGATTTCCTCTCATCTTTCTATTTAATGTCAAACGGAACACCATTCGACATCAGAGGGGGATTCAGGGGGCAACAATAGACTGGGAAATGAAACAAAGGATGTGAAGAGAACAAACGATAGATGGTGATATACACTCCCCACACCTGACAAACCCGTTGCCCTCCTAACAGGGCTAACTCCTTCCTTCCACCTCCTTTTCGTCACATCTATCTCTTTTGCTTCACCAGTGGCGCTTCTTCTGGATCAGATCGGACTTGTCACGAGAGCTCTGTAATCCCTCCATTACAAGTGACCTGTGTGTGCGTGCATGTGTGTGAAAGTCAATGTCTCTAGGGCTGTGGCCTAGATTGAATTATTCATGAAGCATGTTTATTCCTTCTCTTTTACGCCAAGTCTCTCTCATTTGGTTCTCTCCATCTCTGTACCCTTAACACCCCCCTATCTTCGATTCCCATGTGTTCACCCCCCTCCCCTCGTCTGACCCTGCTCCTGGGTGCTGACAGACAACCAGTCTCACGCCATGTCAGCATGCCTTGACACACTTAAACATGATTGCTTGTTTCCTCACATATTAAACGCCATATAGTGCGTTTACAATACACTGAGGACCTACGCCGTTTGTCTGCTCGCTTGAACATGTGTCGCGGGGGAGGTTGAGGACAGAAATTTTCATCTCTTGTCCTCAGTGTGTGAGTCTGATATGTCAGCAGGATAGCTCCCTAACTATACTCAAATAGACACGTACAAAGCCTGAGACCCAATGGGATGTTTTTCAGTTTTTTAATCATGATGTCTGCATAATTGAAGCTGAGATAATGTCCCTTAAAAAGGCCCAATGAAGGAATTATGTACTTTAATACACATACTGACTGCAAAGTCCATGTCCATGAGTGTAATTGTTCCAGGAAATAGAATAGAGTTAGGGCTGCACAATATTGGAAAAAACTGACGTTGCAAATTTTTTTTTAACCCTGCAATATGAAAAACTACTCAGTAGGATATATAAACTGTGTGGTGCCGACGTAAATGGTCAAACAAATTAGTTGTGTTTCCTCTCGTTGTGGTGACAGGTGCGAGGCACAGTCGACACAGAACACATGTTTCAGTATCATCCTTCTTGTAGCCTAAATAATTCCAGATAACTGATGTTGCTTTTCTTTTTGGCACCAAGTTTTAATTTTCAGTGATTTTCTCTTGTTTGTTGCTCATTTTTCAATGTTGTTACCAGTGACTCACTCCATGTCCAGGGGTGTGGTCTGCTTCAGCAAACTGATTCAGAACGATTGGGATTGGTGGATCACTGTGCGTAGTGTGTGTCAGGTACCCAGGATGAAATTAGATGAGAACACGTCGAGTTCATTTGCCTCCTACACTGCAGGACCTGCGATGTGACTACTGCGCACACGTACATTGCGATGACGATGCTCAAACGATATATTGTGCAGCTCTAAATAGAAGAGAATAAAAGTTATTGTCATTGTGTAAGAAGTTTAGCACAATGAATTGTGACTCCTGTGTGCTACAATAGGATACATGCCCTCATCAATATTTAATGCCACCCTCACTTAGTTGTCTGTTCAATATTTTATCTGCAGTTCCTTTGTATCTATATCTTGCAGCATTTTTGGACAATTGTTCAGCTTTTTTTTTGGCATTTTCAAGTCAAATTCAATTATACATTCAAATACATTCAAACATTTGTTCCAGTTTTCTCATCGGGCATCTCATCATATCACACCTCAGTGAAAAATATACACTCTGATCCTCATATGGCAGTCACAGCAGTCCAGCCACAGAGCAGACCACAGAGGTAAAAGTGTTCTTTTTTTCCACTGTTCTCAATATTTAGACATTAGGCAGTAGTCGATTTTCCATTGACCCTCAAATTGCCGAAAGATAATTTTAGCATAAAAATTGGCCTAATGGAAAAAAAAAAACAATTTCACCAAAACTCATGCTTTTCTATGAAAAGTTTTTTATGCTAGCAAGAGGTTTTTTTTTTTTTGGGTGTAGCGAAATTGGTGTATCACACAATACTGCAGTAGAAAGACCGTTTTCCGCAACTAGAGTTACGTAAATAAAAAAAAATAAATAAATAAACAGATGTTGATGGACGTTACTACAAACGAAGAAGAAGTGTTTTAAAAGAAATATGGCACGGTGTGTGTGGACACACTAGGAAACCAAATCATCTTTTTAATTTAGTATGGGATAGAGGGGTAATATATAATAATAATAATGAATATATCTGTAAATCAACACAGTATTTATGTTCATCACCATGTTTATGGAATGACTTCTCATGTCATCTTGAGACAATAAATAAACTAAACATCGTATTTGTGACTTAATGGAAAAACTGACATTATGCACTTCTGTTTTTTCGACATTTAGTAAATATGGGTAAAGTTTTGCACAGATGTCCAATGGAAAAGCCACTACTGACTACATAGACATTACTACAGATTTTTTTTGTGCCACCCTGCTTGATTCCTGGTCTGGGTGGTCTTTGTTGTATGCCATTCCCCATGTCCTCTTCCATCCACTTTCAAGGGGTCAAAAATGCTCTAAAACTGAACTTCTAAAGCAGTGACCAGCATAATAAAAAATAATGTACCGTAGTCAGAGTATGTGTTTGTATTTGCCTTCTCATATTTTTCTGGTGTCTGCTGTCATTGACTTACAGAAATCTGTGATCAAACACAATTAGAGGAGGAATTTTAGTGATTATATATCAATATGTTTTCTGCATCTGTGTGTTTATGTGCTCCTTCTAAATCAATAGGTACACAGACTTCACACCCACTTGAGAAGTGTTATTCCACTATACTGTGGTTAGAACTATCAAATTAATGCAGATGTTTGTAGCAGTTTGTATATTTGTAACAAAATAATGTAAAGCATTTACTGACATTAATATTTATGCAAACACTGTCTCCTTGTACCTCCGTGTATCTCCAGATCTGCGTTGTTCATTTAGTCTGAGCTTAGTGGTTTCACTTGTCTTTATATTGATCAGAATAGTCTGCATCTCAATCCCTTATTGATCTGCGCCACCCTAGGTGTGTGGTGCGCACCTATGTCTACCCTTCCACAGACTGGCCTCATTCCTCTAGCCGGTCAAAAAGACAGAATAGATTAGCGGTACACCCCCCCACACCCCCCTTCCATTCTTCTTTTTGTCAAATCCCCTGCCAACTGTTGTCTTGGCAACCTTTGTTTACTCTGTCATTGCAAGATCAATCTAATTGGCGAGCTCTGTCTGGCTCAGAACCCCCCACCCCCTTCCTATGCTGTTCCACCACCCACCATCCACCACTCACAGCCAATCACATTCACTTAATCTGAGACAGGTACAAATAAAAGAAAGGAAGGATAGATAGAGGATAGTGGAAAGGCTTTTGTTTCTTATTGACCATTGTGTATTATTTCTCAGCACGTTTAAGTCGTTAGTTTTTCTTTGTGTCAGTGTTTAAGTGTGTGATGGAATTGTAGTTTTGTAGTCCAGTGAAGGTCACACATTATTTGGTCGTGACTGAATACCATATGTTCTGGTGTATTTTTTATTTTTTTAGTGCAATTTTTTTATGTACTGGATATGCAGTCAAGGTCAAAATGATCACAATGCAGTCTGTGCCTGATCATGACATGTACTGGTGATGGACATTAATAGCAATAAATATATAGTTTGATAGTGTGTCCAGTGTCCAGCATGATCCCTTCTTAAACAAATAACCATACCCTTAAGATAATTATTAAACGGCTATTTTGTTTAGGCACAATTGCTATGCATATCAGACTTACTTGGCAAGTCATAGCTAAGGTAGCTCTCTGATAACCATTGCAACAGTCACATGACTTGTTGCTTTAAATTGTAGGATGTAGAAATCACCATGAAAAACACCCGACTTTGAAAATTACACACTTTCTTTATGCAACTCTCTTCACAGTCCAAATCAAACACCAAACGAAATAGATCACTTAATACCAGTTCATACTGCTGTGAAAAAATGACACCAGAGTATCACAGTTATGACAGCTGCCATGTTGCTTCTGAAACCACTGGGTAGAACAGAAGAGTTTCATTTCATAGAGTGTAAACAGTTTTCATCACATATTAACCCCCTTCCCTTTCTGAAATCATGATCAGGCAAAATCTTGTGTTATATGCTAAATGTTCTATAGCCAATAAGTATTGTCAGACATCACAATACTTGAATGATGAAAGGTACACAAATTATGAAGTGCTTGTCAAAACAGTAAAATAACAGGTTGAAAAAAATCAACCTCTAATGCATTCACAGTTCTGTGTGAAAGTGGAAAATGTCAAAATTATTAAATGTGACTTTTAAGTGGGACAAATAAAGTGCATGAATTTAAAGAAAGGATGTTAAATTCAAATTAAAATGCTGAAGAATTGAATTAAAAATTAGCAATTGCAAAAATTAAGCTTTTTAGCTGTATTATCCTTCTGTCTGTGCTTTTGTAATACATTTGTATGATTAAGAAAAAACGACAAGGGCTTTGTTCAATGTCAGCTGTAAAACAACCAGAATAATTTTGAAGAAGGTGCTACGCATCTTGTATCCACTCAATAAGGCATGTCTTCTCTTTGTTTGAATACTACCCAGCAGGCTTTGTGGCCATTTAGCTCTGTAACTGTGAGTGTGGGGCTCATTTAGAGTCATCACATCCCATTCTAGTCCAATTATACAGACGCTCAGTGGTAGATATCATAGTAACACAACAAGTATCTTGAGGAAATACTAATGAGGAGTCTTTATACACACAGTGGGGCACGCACACTCAAATACATGCCCAAATGCAAACCAACCAAGCAAGCAGGAAGAAATATTTTGGTGCACAGAGTAGCATAGCTGTGCAAGCCTGGCAAGGCTAATACATTAAATTAAATTAGCACCTCCAGTTAACAACTCATTATGCTGCAACAGTTATGGAATTTATTCATCCAATAAACGAACGAGACCTCTACAAACAATATTAACTGTTCAAATCCATTTAATCATATACAGTATAAGAAACGATTATGTACATTTTTATGGTTTGTGGTCCCCTCTGTGGGTGTTTGTGAATTAGTTGGATTATATCAGAATGTGGCGCCTGTAATCAGCCCACATCAGTTTCGTTGTCTAAAGTAATTTGCTGTAACATGTTCTGCTAGCAACACTGCTCATGCTAATTGTTTGTGTTTGTTGCCAGTTCCATTTATGGCCACGGCTGTGATGTAATATCCTAAAGCCAGGGGAAAAAAAAAACCCAAACTTTTCTTCTGTGGCAGTCACTCTCAGGAGCCTCTCACACTCTCTGCCTGGTGCTGATTGGAGTGAATTTTAAACCCTGTTGGTGGTGTACAAGGCAATTCGGTAACTCTAGGCCTGTGGTCCAGACCTGAACACCGGCCTTTGATCCCCGTTCGGCCCCCACCAGCTGCTTGGCTGCCCCTGCTCCTTCCCTTGACCTCCAGCTCTGCTCCGTATGCCTTCCCAGTAATGGAAAGACTGACATTCCCCCTTTAGAACTGCAGTGTCACCCCTATGATGAGTAGCTTATGGTGGATGATGTAAGCTCAAAGACACTCTAGAGACGGTGGTGGGGGGTAAGTTGCTACATGTAATATGGGAAAGAATAAATGTACTCCTGTAACTATACATTTGAAAGTAGAAAGGGATCTGGTTCACTAGGTTGAATGCGTCATCCACAACCTGCCACATTGTCAGTTCAATCCCTTACTCTTCCTGTGTAATACAGTCATAGAAAAAATATTAGACCACAGGTGTCAAACATGCGGCCTGGGGGTAAAATCCAGCCCCCCAAAGGGTCCAATTTGGCCCCTGGGATGAATTTGTGAAATGCAGAAGTTACATTAAGATATTAACAATCAAGGATGTTAGAATCATTTTAGGTCAATTTAATCTCAAGTTGGTCAGAGCAGTAAAATATTATCATAATAACTTAGAAATAATGAAAACTACAATTTTTTTCTCTTTGTTGTAGTGTAAAAAAAAGTTAAATAACACAAAAATGTTTACATTTACAGACTAGCCTTTTGGAAAAAATGTGAATAACTTGAAATGTCTTAAGAGAAGTATGTGAAATTTTAACAATATTCTGCCTCTTACTAAATGTTTTGTGTATTTGTAGATCCACTGTGATCTGTAAGTTGTGATGCATATGTATAAATGATAAACTAAGGCGTAATATTGTTAAAATTGCACTGATTTTTCTTAAGAATTTTCAGGTTCATATTTGTTCATGTTTTGTTCAAGTACGGTTCGTAGATGTAAACATTTTCATTATGGAATTTGACCTTTTTCACTCAAAAACAGAGAAAAAAAAAACTTTGGCGTTGACATTATTTTTAAGTTCGTATCATATTTTTTGTATCATTTTACTGGTCTGGCCCACTTTATAACATATTAGGCTGAATGTGGCCCCTGAACTAAAATGAGTTTGACACCCCTGTATTAGACCATTAAAAGTCATCAAAAACCATGGTTATCCAATCAAGTACTAACTCCTGTGTGTATCATGTGACTAAAACAGACAGAAAAGAAAGCACTGAATGCCTAAAAGCACTGTTTTTGTCAGTACAATGCCATAGATATTGATGTAAGAACTGAAGTGATTTTGTTTATTATCAAGAAAACATGAAAATGGATAGATATCAGCTCTGAAATTAAACTCCTATGAGCTATTTTTGTTGTTATCATTATATTTGTCCAAATAAATGTACTTTTAGTTGTACCAGGCATTAAAATGAACAAGAAATAGAAGAAAACAAGAGTGGTCTAATCATTTTTTTCTGCGACTGTATATTGAAGGGTCCCTAAACCCCAATTTGCTCCTGTGGTGTGAGTGAGTGAGTCATTGTAAGCCATTTAGTGAAGTGACTTTCATTTGCAATGTGTCTCTGTTTAACTCTTCTGTGATATAAAATTACATTTGCACATCTGAAATCACTGCACATAATATCTGAAAATGTCATAAATTAACAGAGATAAGACAGGGAGAGGTGAAATGGTTTGTGGAAAAGATAAGAAGACAAGACAGGTTTCAAATACCTTTTTGAAGTGAAAAGTTTCAGAAACTTGAGAATTGCAGCATGAAAACATCCTGCATCTCTTATGCTGTGCATTCACATTAGAGGGAATCTTTGAAGTTCTAAAGTCCATACGGCTTATTTTTGTGTATGTGTGTTAGCGCTAGGGTGACAAAACTGACATCAGCATCTACTTTCTTTATGTTGGTGCGGATGTGTGGATGTTCTGCATTGAGTACATGTGGACTTGTGCATGTGATGTCAGTGCTGTTTCCTGTCTTGCTCGTGTCACTTCCTCTCTAATAAACTGTCATACTGTCTAATCTACCCAGCTGGTTCTGTCAAAGCATATGTCTGCATGGGGAGGATAGAGATAGCGCGTTTGTATACGTGTCTACATGTTTGCACGTCAGGTATGTTGAATTTATGTTTGCCGCTCATCTGAGGAAAAGAAATAAAGTGTTTTAAAGTTTCCAGTTTTGCACTGAAGCACTGGGACAATTTTTTTTAGAAGTAGTATTTTTAGTTTCATATTGTGGTTAGTGGATAGTGACGGGCATTAATTTAGTGTTTAATACAGTGGTTCCCAACCTTTTTTGGCTTGTGACTCCATTTTAATATCACAAATTTTTGGCGACCCCAGACATTCAAAACAGAGACATTTTTCTCTTGGAGATGTCTTAGTGGGGCCAGGCGGGTGAACAAATCTTTCCATTCTCTTTTTGGTCCGGTTTCGACTGTGTCCGGGCAGGCTGAAACGTAATAACGCATATGGTTACATGATCGGGTCAATCAAGATATGCTCTCTCAGATGTTATATCCTGCATTTTATTTGAACTTGATTTTTATTAGGAAAAATGTGTGGTGTTTTAAGTATAATGAAATATATATTGAATCATTAAAAATATTTTGTATTAGTAATTTATTTACTTTTTTTTTTTTATCAATCACTAGAAATTTCAGGTGACCCCATATGAATTCCTTGCGACCCACGTGGGGTCCCTACCCCAAGAAAAACACTGGTTTAATATCAGCAGTGTAAACATTCTAACATGTAATCATTTACCCGATTGATTTTATAGATGTAATACTGACACTGTAAACATATGCTCATAAGATGGATGGGTGGTCAAGTTAAAGATTGCATTAAACCAGCTCTCAGAATACTTACAGGATCCCTGGGGAAAATTATGGTTATTACAGTTGCTCCAGTCAAGATCAGAAATGTAAAATATCAGCATATCAGCAGCTGTCAGAACACTATATTTTTCCAGTGGCTTTGAATGTTGTCATATCTTTGTGCTATTTTCAGTCCATAGTGATTCCCTGTCTTTCTTTTATTATTTGTCTCTTTTTCCTCGATACATGTAGCATACTTTATTGGAAGATGACCAACTGTAAAAATTCAGAATTGTTTTGTTTTAGATCATAAATGGACTTCATAGAAAGGGAGAAAGCCAAGAGGGGATAGTCTTGGAGAGAGTGAGCTTAATGTACGTATATGTCAGTTTTTGTGTCTCTTCAACTTTCCTGGGGGCAAGTGCGCATTTCTCTCCCTCTGCTCTCATATTGCAGCTGTAGATTTCACTTTGTCCTCTGACACAGCGGGATGGCTGTGAAAAATGTGCTTCCAGCCCACCTCAATACTGCATTAAGCATGAGTGTTTTTGTAGCAGAGTGTGCTTTTTGTGTGGAGGTGCCTGTCAGGTGCACTGAAAATTCAACACGTGGTGACAAAACTGCTATTGTACACTTGACAGGGAAGGAACTAGACCTTCATGTGAAAGCTGGCATTGTCCTTGCAGAAGGCATACTTCTGAGAGAAAAAATGTTAAGAGACAAGATTGACAGAGATAGAAAGGAAACATTTAATGGTGTAAGCTAAACGGTAAAACTCTCAAGAAGAGTGTTCTGTATCCTTGTGCCAGACATATATTTACATTTTAATCATATTCACATAGACATGTGGCTGCTTTGTGAAGGTAACTGTTCACAAACTGTACTTGCCCGTGTACAATATGGACTTCACAAAGGTCATGTCAGAATTCACACTATATAGAACTATCACCTGCAATTTTCAAATGCCTTCATGCTGACTTTCAGTTAACATTAAAAAAAAAAAAAAAAAAAAGAAAAAAAAAAAAACTATGATATTTCAACAGTATTATTCATTGTCACCTGGATTGATTGGAACTGGAGGAATTAAAAAATATGCTAGTAATGAAATGTTATAGGCAATTACTTATGACATTTAACAAATCCAATAGTGCTATAGGCAGGACATTTATTCATTCATTTTCTGACCCATCAACCCTTGTGGTCCTTAAAATAATGATTCTGATTCCTTCTCCTCTACTGTCTACGTCTGACCAGGAAGTCTGTCAGAAAAAGGTGAGAGAGGTGACTGTTGACTGTTTGTCAGAGAGAACTGCACCACACTGAGTAGTGCAGAAAGAGAGAAGAGCAGAATGAACTAGAGTTGCCTCTTTTTTTTTTTTAATCGTTAAACCCATAGATGGTATGTAGTACTGTTATTGGTTCACTGCTAAAAGCTGAATGCCTCAAAACCTTCATCACTGCATCCAACACCACAAACAGAAGGAGAATGGAAAATACAGGCAGAGGGCAGGGTCTCTGCAGGTAAACACTCCACCATACACTGACAGAAGGTCAGAAATGACTGAGAAGGATTATCACCGTGTGAGTCTATATGTTGCTTTTTAGGAAAAGGCTTCATACTTTGCCTGTAATGTAAGGGCTCTAAATTAAGCATGTTGTGATAATAGTGAGTATGTTTGTCTTGTTTTGCCAGTGTCCACTGAAATAAAATTTTCTCAGTCAAAGTACCCAGCAGAGTTCATATAACAGACAGTGACAGTATATTCAGCAGCTATAGCCTGTGCACTATAGCACACCACCGTCTACTCTGGGAACTGAGTGCATAACACACTCAAACAGAGCCAGCTGAAAACCATTATATCTCTGGCCTTAAACATACAGTCCCTCCTTCAGTCACCACCTCATCTCTAAAAGCCCCTAAACTCTGTGGGGAATCAGTTCCCTTTGGTCATGGTGTGGTCCTGTCACATCAAGCTCCAATAATTTGTGTATCTGTCTCCTTCAGCGTCTCTCTTTGAGTTGTTTACAAAATTCCACCTCCAGCCTGCGCACAACTGCCTCTGTTGCAATGGTTTATTAGCTTACTGTGGGTTTCTGTGTAGGTTGATTTGCTCCATCTTGTGTTTCCTTACAACTGCAAACCCTGGAGGTTCCAGACACTTTGTCCCTAAATGGCTTTAGTTCAGTTTGTTTGACCACAGGGTCAACAGCTTAAAAACAGCTCTGATGTGGAACTTTTATCTTTGTGTCAACTTTTGTCATTTTGTCTTTAATATATCTTGAACTGTGGAATTTTCAAAAAATCACATGCATCAAAATAGTACAGCTCAGTAGTACATAATGAAGAAACAACAGCATCTGCTCTATTTTAGCATCGTCCCTTGGGTTTTAATCTATAAAAGTTACTATTACAGTATGTTATTTGTTAATAGGCAACAAATAGTCAACTCTAACCACCTTAGTCATCATCATAATTCTTATCATACACAACATGCTAGAATCAGAAGGCAGTCTCCCTTGAGTACATGAGTCCTATATTCATGAATAAGATCCAACTATAAGACACCTGCCACTGAAGCTGTTTCTGAGCAGACTAACCTGATCATGGAAATGAGGTTCCAGTATACATTTATACATGACATTCACTGACTTTGCCATGAATGTAGCCCACACAAACAGCCTGGAGCTCTAATGGCTAATGTCTGTTTAACTGATGCTTTAGGCAAATAATAACTTGTGCTCAGGGGTTCTTTAGGCGTTAAAATGATCTCATCAGTTTGTGTTCATCTTATTGAGTTTTCAGCCGTAACTCCGCAACCGATTCCTCATTTCCATGACAACGGCTCACTCACAGTCCCAGAAGGTTCAGAAAGAGGGGCATTATTACTTTGCAACATGTGTAAAACAGACAATTCCACTCTGTTTTTCTATCACATTATGTATTTCTTTAGCACCAGTGTTTGCCATGCAACTCAATTTATCTGAATTTACAGAAATTAAGAGGCTGCATGGTAGAGATGGAGGGAAATACATTAAGCCAAGTGATTGCCTGGAGAATTTCCATATTTTCCAACAAGAAAACTGGAAGCTTATTTAGAAAAAGCAGCAGATTATTAAATAGTAGATAGGAATAGTGATGGGTGTTTCTGCCTCTGGGTCTCTGGATGATTATGTGTATGTGTGTAGGACTTTCAGTGTGCATGCATACGGATGTTTTCATTTTTACTTGGATCGCAGCTGCTCCTCACAGAACTGGAGTGTTCCCACTCGTTCCCTGATCTTTCCTGAGGGCACGGAGATAGTGAGAGGTATTAATGGAGCGAGTGGTGGGAGGACAGAGGGGTAGAAAACATGGTAGAATGAGAGAGGAGATGGATGGACAGAGGTGATGGGTGGAGGAAGGAGGGAGGTGAAAGAGCAAGATGGATGGTTAGAGGAGAGTGGGTGGAAGAGGTCACTGTGGAGAGTGATGCCGATCAACAGCGGAGCAAGAGGAAGAGCAGAGAAGATGGTGGGATGAGAGGATCGCATCCAGAGGTATTTTGGCACAAGTTGACTGGCCCACTGCAGAAACTGCCAGTGATGACCCATCCTGCCCCGCTGGAAAGCAATCGGAGTTTCATCTCCTGTAATAAAATTGCTCTCACTCAGTTTCTCTCTGGCGTCTTTGTTTCACCCCTTCAACACAACTTCTTTAAGGTAGTTTAAGAAACTCTTTCCATCTCTCACAGGTATTCATTTTTTCGTCCTTCTGAGTTTTAATCAGTGTGATTCAACTATTCAGGCCATACCTCACCTTAGTAAGTAGTGTGGAGAGAGAGAGAGAGAGAGAAAGATTGTTCTCACATCTCTTTCTCTCTCCTGGCTCGGTCTGTTCTCGTAACTGTGACCTCTGCATAAGCTCAAGCTGTCGTGTACCCGAGTAGACCCTGCATGCAAGGACAGCTGCGTGGCTGATGTGCCAAGACAGGATTGTAATAAGGACACGACACAGCAGAGGGCAGGGAGCAGGGCTCGGTGTGAAAAGGGATACAGGGCAAGAGAAAGGTGTAATGGGGACAGAAGTTTGTGGAGAGTGTAGCTTGGTATAAATTATGACTGATGGAGGGGGGTTGTATGTATGGATGTGAAAACCAACACAGCAAAGATTTGAAATGGCAGGATTTTTAAATATGCTCAGCCAACTATGCATTACTTTCATTATGTGCAGAAACAGACAAGAGACAGATGCAACTCAGGCAAAAACAAAAACCAGAAGCTTGTGAATTACATTTTACAAATGATAGGCAGAAACGGAAATCGGTTTGGGCTCGCTGTTTCAGGTGTATAAACTTAACTTAGTGAGCTCACAATCATCTGACATTTGAGATAACATTTCAAGAGAATAACTTTGTCCATTTAGAAAAGTTATTGCTGCTTCATGACATTTGCTGGAATGAGAAGTGACTCCATCAGTGCAGAATAAAGCATTTATTTTAATCAACGTAGCATGTAACAAATCTCAGTATTTACAAACAGAATTATTCTCCGTGCCTGCATTCTCGTTGTGCTTTTTCCTTTGTTTCCATCGCAGGTTTTGTGCACTGCAGTCATAGTACAGGGCTGTTTGTTCTCAGTGCACAAATTTCCTGAAGTAAATTATTGGAAGCATGATATTGAATCAATACTGCATACATTTTTGGTTGTATGGAGAACAAGGACTTGAACTGTATAGTAATAAGTGTGGCCTTTTTTACAGCAGTGCCCCTCAGTGAGACTTTGTTAAAAATACAATGAGAGAGTTATATTGAACCTCTATGCTTACACACATGCACACCTACACTCGTAGTCCACTCCGGCTCACCTTCCAGCAACAGCGAATGCTGAGTGCGTAGGGTGTCAGCCAAAAGGAAAGCAGGATTGCAGGAGTAAGTAGAAAGTAAAACAAATGCAAAAGGAGGGATGGTGCTACACTGCTTCAGGGGAAGGACAAATCAATACTCTCGCACACATAACACTCCCACGCAACAGCTAAATAATGCTGCTACTTTGTCTTGCTTTCTCCCTTCCTGACCTCTGTCATCCTTACACACTGTGTGAAAAAGAGTTTATTTTCTTTACCAGGAGAGTTTTAAACAATAGATATCTGTATATTTATTTATTTACAACTGTTTCATTTTTTTTCCGTTTTTTATCTGCTTGAAATTCCTTATTCTTAATTCCTTTTTGGATTTAAAGAAAATGTTCACCCAGTAGTTACTTTCAATTTGTCTAATTTTTTTTGCTTTATTTTTGGTCCATACTGTGGTGTAAAGTGTATTAACAACTTACAAAAAGAACAACAAAAAAAAAAAGATAATAATGATAATAATAATAATAATAATAATAATAATAATAATGGCAAAAAGTATATAAACATTCAAATGACAAACCTTAAACTAAGAACCATTATCTTATTATAATAATCTTAAACATTATCTGTATGTATACACATGCATATACACCTAAGTATACGTACATCAGCAAGCACTGTACATATGCACATTTACACTCTAAGAAATTTAACTAACCACTTAATTTAATCTGTGAAACATTTTTACATTTAAAGATATTGAGTAAATTTGAAAGCTGTGAAATCATTTAGGTGTACCTTATAAATTAAGTAAATGTGATTAAAAAAAATCTAAGCAGATCTGAATAACTACATTGAGTACCATGACATATAAAATTGAGTAGATATAATTAAAATGTTAGGTAGATGCAACTGAAAATGAGATTATAATTTATCCAAACAAATCTGCTACATTTACTTAATGTTTTTAAAAGTGTGTAATTCATGCTGGATTATTTAATATCAGTATACATATTGTAATGTGGCTGGAGGATTGGTGAACATTTAGCTCAGTGAAAATTAAACAGCACTGAATGGGCTTTTAATTGACAAGTTTTAGGTTTATCTTAACACTAAATAACACTTTGACAATCATAGATGAACTGGTAAGGCATTGTTTGGCCTCAACAAAAATAAAAAAACAAACACAAAAAGGCCAATAAACATTGCCATACACACATTAACTTCAAATTAACATGAACACCACAGCCCTGCTGAACCCCTGCACATAGAAATAGCACATAATCCAGCAACGTGCCCAATACCCACAATGCACTGCGACAAACATGCCACAATATGCGAATTGCACACGTCATGACGTTCTGCGTCAAAAAAAAACTTACTCAGTTTCTTAAATTGTTGTTAGATGAAGACTGTTGAGTCAGAATGAGTAATACTTAAAGTTCTAAAGTGATCGGTATATGTTTACCATACTCAAATATTCTCACTGGTATTTACAGAAAATATTATATCTTAAAAATATAATTTGTTACTCAAATGCTCATTTCTTTTTGTGAAATGAAGTTAAAAATTAGATGTAAATATGAGACAAAATTAGCTGTTGGATTTTTAAGCATTTATTTTGGCATGTCCAACTCAAATAAGCACTGAAGTGATTTTCAGAGATTTTGTTATGGTAGTATACCATTTTTAATTGTGATATTTACTAAGGCCTTTTAGACTGTATGTGTATATATACATCATTAATTTTGTGTCCCACATATTCAAGTACATACCAAGGTTATAATAGTTTTGGATTTTCCATTATAGTTTCGTTGTATTTAGTTTTGGCTTTTTTTTCTCTGATTCAGTTAGTTTTAATTAGTTTTTAGAGCAGGTTTGCTAGTTTTTATTAGTTTTCGTTATTTTCTAAATGCTTAGTTTTAGTTTAGTTTTAGTTTCTTTATATCTTTTCTCTTCTTCACCGTTGTATTCAAATAAATCCCAGACAGGACTCTGCTGCTTTTTCCCAACTTTAGTCTCCATGTTTCCAGGTAGAGTGGGGACCAGAAGACGACTGGAAACCACAAGTGACCACAAGTGACGGACCATTAAATATCATACGGTGCCAGCAGCTAAAATTGCTTGAGGGAAATAAATCAATTTTATATCAATCCGACATTGACAAAGATGAAAACAAAGGGAATTTTATCCAGAACTTTTATACGTTTTATTTAGTTTTGTAAACACACAATACAATTTCAGTTAGTTATCGTTTTTTTCTTTTAATTATAGTTTTTATTTACTTCAGTTAATGAAAATATTTTTACAATTCTAGTTTTAGTCATTTCGTTAGTTTTCGTTAACGATAATAACCTTGGTACATACACATGTAAGTTTGTACAGTTTTTATATTTGATGATTTGATGCTATTAACAGATATGTGGAGTGTGAACATGTTGCTCATTAACACTCCAGTATGTCAGAGTCAGGGATGTGTACACAGCCAGTAAGTCTGCTTCACTTACCTTTTATATCCAGTGGAATTGAGAGTTTACAAGTTAAGACTTTTCCAATTGATCTCCAACTATGAGAGGTATGACTTTATTCAACATTCATCTATAACAGACAACCTGTCAGTGGTACTAAAATGCCCACTGGTTTGGGTTTATAATAAAGGAAGATGTTCATGCTTAAGCAAGCACAGTTTTATTTTCAGTTGTGGGCAATGGCTGTTGCTTAGTAACTTGACTCTACACCCGGTTTTTATTTTGATAATTGGCCTTTTCCCTCACGGTGGCAGTGAGAAGCAGGAGAACACCTTGTGGTCTTGCAGTGACTTTATGTTTAGTGCTTATTTTTAGACGTGGCATCCTTCAGAATTTGTGTTCACAGGGAACTGAATATTTTGCCAGAATGTTGGCAAAATGTTCCTCAATAACTGTCACTGGTTATAGCTTTAAAGGAGTGATATTTAGCTTTTTTAAATGAAATTCTGCATTTTAAAGCATTTCCCTGTGGTCTACATAAACTGTAAATGCTATGCTTGGGTCTGAATTCTTAATGAATTCAACTCCACAGGTCCATCTTCAACCCTATTTCTGAGTAATGACACCAGAAAGGTCATTTTGAGCGCTGGCCCTTTAAATGCAAATGAGCCACTTCATGCCCCACCCCCTCCAAGTTGTTAACTGTGCTTTCTGTCCCGTTCAACCAACAACTGAACATTTTAGGTAATCGGCTCGAAGTTTGGACATATTTTCAGTTTTTACTACAACCGCTGCTACTGACAAACAATTATGTCATACTCGGAGAAATGTTCGTCGGAAGTCTTGATCTTATATGTGCAAATGTCGTGACGTAACTAGCTATAAAATGTAACAAATTAAGAAGGATTTAAAGCGAGTTGTAGAAATCCACTCGATTTTTGCCAGAATTAATATAAAAATAGTTTTGCAGCACCTGGAGGGTTCAAATTCAAACTTTATCAACTATTAGGGTCCAAATACACAAATAAATGTACCAAAGACCAAAATAAGTGGGTTTAGCAAAATATGACCCCTTTAAATATACATTTTCACACAGAAAAGTTGCCACTCTCAGATATTTACCTCATTTATTCATATTCCCCACGTGACTTGAGGTCCTTCCACATGTTGAATACTCATTAACATCAGAAAAAAACACAGGAAAGGCAAAGACTGTAAAAACACAGACATCAATAATGCAACGATAAAGTAAAAGATAGGCAGAGGAGAAACTCTTTCATTAGCTACAGTAAGTCGTCATGTGGTGTGCAGCAGGTGTGAAACAGGCCAGCTCAAATGGACCACCTAGTGTCAGTGTTTGATTGTAACTGGTACCGAAAGCCTCTGTGGTGTGGATGTCTGCCTCTTCCACCTGATTTATGACAAGAACTGTACTGACAAGTTTATCTGCAGCCTGTCTGACCAGGTTTGTTCACCTGGAGTTTTCATTTTAGATTTTGTTCTTATTTGGTTTGATAACACCAAAATTCCTGCTATTTGGGGGAATGTTTGCCATCATGAACAGTGTATTTAACTCTGGGTAAATATATTTGTTCCTTTTTAACCCATAAAGACCCAAACACACACCATCAACCAAAACCATCTACTGATTTAAAATGTTAAATCCCTGTTGAGCCACTAATCCTATCAATACATGTAAATAATTGGTGTAAAATGCAGTTTGTCATCTTTTCATGGACATCAGATATGACCCATTTGGACGTTCAGAGGCTCCGTGGTTACTGCGGAAATACCATCATCTTCTACACTATTGATTTACCAGTAAATGACAGTGGATGGACACACTTGGTTTATGTTCGGTCAGTGATATTTTTGCTGAAAACGTAACTTTCCCCCCAATTTTTTGTGAATTGATATTAAAACCTTTGAATTTACTCAGAGCTTTAATGAACATCTGCATGATCAGTGAATTAAATATAGGAAAATACATTATTTACTCTGAAAAATCTCCAATAAAGAGGATAATATTATAATAAATGGTGATAAATCACTTAAGAAAGGTTATATAGGGGTGGGAATCTTTTACTTTCTCACAATTCAATTCTGATTCCGATTTTTGGGGCTAGGATTTGATTCAAAATAGATTTTCAGTTCAAAATGATTTTCGATTCAAAACGATTTTATTCATAATGATTTCTGCTTCAGTCTATAGGTGTGCAAAGGATCCGCATAATTGGGACATTTTAAATTGATTCTGAATTGTAGTAAATGAGAATCGCAATTTTTATATGAATCGATTTTTTGGCACACCCCTTTAAAGCTTTACTGTGATTGCCCACATAGCAAAGAGATACTGGGACGGATCTGGAACAGAATCGCACCCCAATTTGGCCCAAAACCGTTTGGCGGATCTGGCCCGGTGTCCAAATGCACATCAGGCCAAAACAGGTACTGCTCCGTGAAACGGATCTTCTACAGAAACGGTCCAGCTCTGGCCCAGTTCCGTTCAGTCAAATCTAGAATATACACAAGAATCATGTTGGCCCAGATTTTTATTACATCTCTGGTCCAGATTCATGTTACGATTCTGGTCCAGATCAGCATTACAACTTTGAAAATCAGTCTTGGTTGTGTGATGGGAGACTGTTCTGGGCCGAATCCATAAGCCAGCACAACTCCAGAACTGCTAGAGGGAGCTGAAAGACAGATCAGATGCAGATTTGGTCCAAAGTCAGAAAACGAATGTGAGCTATAAACAGATGTAAAGGCTTTAATGCAGATCTGGCCCAAAGGTAATTGCTATCTGGGATTGTATATAGAGACAAATCCATTTGGGAACTTACACAAAAGGATCACTGGGTCTGTATGGGTTAAAATGCCTAGCTTTAATTGAAGGTTTGTCATTTTTTAAGAGTCATTTACTGTAGTGTTTTTCTGTAATTATTATGGATCAGCCTTGCTCAACATCAACACAACACAGTTTGATACCAGACAAAGACTTTTTTTTCATGTCACTCCACCCCTACATTTCTGTTAGTTAGATTTCTCTCCACAGTTAATTATTGAATTAAGACAAAAGTGCCGAAAATAATCTTAAAAGAAATGCTACATTGAAAACCTTTTTTTAGTGGCATCCCTTTAGCCTTGAATCAGCCTTGGAAGACTATAGAAAGTTTTTAATCTGCAGGTGTTCTCCGTGGACGACCTAAATTGTTCAATGTGTACAGTTAAACTCCTCTCTTTTTCACTGTATTCACCCACCATTTTTAAGCACAATGTGACTGTGCAGCTCGTCTCCAGCCACCTGTTTGTCCACTTCTACCTGCACCAAGCTGAGACTCACCACGGCTTTCTGCCTGTGTACAGCAATGGTTGTTGACAGCACTAAGTGAGGCAGTAAATAGCACAGTAAAGTGGGTCTCGGAACGTCTGTCGCGTCTGCTTGTGCTGCATGATTCTTTCTGCTCAGTTTGAACAGTTGGTTTTAGGCAGTAAGGCCTCTTTTAAGCAAAGATTGTTAGCATCACTGTGCCTCGCTGTCCAATTAGCTTGCTGCGTCGTGCGCACACTGGCTGTTTGAGACCCTCTTGGACGAAGATGCACACACACATACTATCTCATTCACACCCAATGCACACTTGAAATGCAATATTTCTTGAGTCACTTTACTTGATGACTCACTGTCTGGTTCGGTGTGTCTCCACATGCTGCAGCGTCTGGATCATAATTCCAATGTAAGACCTTGGTAGAGCATTCAAAGAGTTGTGTGGATGAGTATGGAAGAGTGTTTACATGGTGGATTTTGCCAGGAGGAAGATTTCACTCAGAGCGTAGTAATAACCCTTTTATGCCGGAACAAACAACAGTCATTTATAGCCTTTTATTTTAGCTAGCTGTTGTGGATAAACCTTGAAGGCAGGGGAAAGTAGACAAGCATTTGTGTGGAGCTAAAATGAGAGAACGAGGGAAATAAAGATTGCACTTGTGTGAAATCTATCTTTTCTTCAACCCTCCTGTCATCCTCACTTTTCTCTGTCCCTTAATTGCTCAACTTCTATTCCCTGACTTCTCGTGACGCCATCTTGCTTGTCTTAATTAATCAGCTGCTTAGAAGGAGGACGGTATTGAACGAACGAAGAGATGAAGAGGGGTGGGGGTGGGGATTAATGAAAAAAGAGACTGTTAATTACACAACAAGGTCAACGCCGCTTTACCTTCACAGCTTAATTATGGCCCCTGATTGTGTTGCAAGGCCTCATTTTTAATTCAAACAGCAAGCAGCTTAAACTACAATTGTTGCTTCGGTATGTGTATTCTGTATGTATGACAATCCAACTCAGCATGTGTGTGGATAACTATTGGGTTTTTTTAATGTACTGGTTCACCTTTAACTGTGTGTTTTCAAGGCTGCATGGTTAAAAAAAAAAAAAAAAAAAAAAAAAAAAAAAAAAAAAAAAACTTCTCAGGAGATGTGAAAAACCTATACTTGATAGTAAGTTGATACATTGGTATCTCTGTATGTCTGCTTTATATTTATGGGAATGCTGTCTTACCATTTTTTGTCTATAAATGTATGCTGTATCTTGGTTTATTTTGCTTTTACAATTACTAATTAATCTGCATTCCTTCCCCAACACCCTTTTTCTCCTCATTTTGAAACTAGTAATGAGTCCAATCAAGCGAAAGTGAACATTAACATGAAAAAGTAAATTTATCAAGTGGACTTGTAGAAAAAAAAGTTACAGTTGTACTTTTTACACCATATCTATGCCTCAGACATAAAAATATAGCTTGAATTTGACACTAAAAATTATGTCTAGAAAATTTGAAAATGTTTTCAATCTGTCACATTTAAAGTGTGAACTGTTACCAAGAAATTACTCTTTATTTGTAATTTATCTGTCAGAATTTATCAGTATGGACCACCACAAGTTGTGTATAGCACAGTGTTAGTATTAAATACATTAAGTAAAGTATTGCGATTATATCTGGCTTGTTTTAAAAAATAAGTCAGCATTTTGGGCGATGCATACAATGGTAAAGAGTCATTCACATGTTACTATGGCAACCTGTCCATGTGTTACCACATTCTCATGTCAATAAAACAGAGACTTTTCAGCATTTTATTCCAAAATTAATTTTCAGTTGAACCTAACATGTAAAAGGTTTTGTCCTCCTTGATATCAATTTCTGTCGAGAACCGCATGTTTTAAATGTTGGCGTAAAGCTTAAAAAATGGATGTCCGTTTCAAGTCCACGTTACCGAGCAGGAATTTGACATTTTTCATCTAAAAATTTTATCTCCCCAAATTTTGCTAAACATAATAATAAAGTGCTTTTAAATATCTACTCAAATATATAATACATGCATACAAGTTACTCTGCTTACATGACAGAGACTGTTGAACACCAAATGTGTCCATGTGTTACCGCTTGATCGGACCCTAATATTTTCGGAGCAGTGACTGTAGCGAGAAGACCTTGACTGAATGTAAAGAGTAATGATGCCTTTCTTTTGCAGTGACGAACAGTAATTCTTGACTCCGGTTTGGTTCATAAAATTGGAAAAAAAAAAAAAAAAGTTTAAACCCCTACTCTCGGTATTTTTCCCTACTAATGTGAACTCGGACACAGTGAGCTTTATACATGCTGTGTGTCTGTTTCTGTGTGTTTTGATCCCTGACATGGAGCTCAGCCATTAAGCCAGTGAAGGGTGGGAGAGGTTGCGTGATCGTCCCACCTCATCCATCTCCTTGATACACCAACTGTTCTCATCACATGGGGTCTTGTGCGCACTCACACACACACACACACACACAACCTCCAAAAACATTTTAACTGTCTCATGCTCTGACCATGACTCCTCCCGCTAGTGAAAACACTTAATCAGCCTTATGGTCCGAGTGACCCCCTACCACTATCTACATTCATCTCTGCACCGGTTCAGCTTTTTAATAACTTTGGATCAGGGACGCTGGATCTCAAATGTCGCGCAGAATGAGCAATGAGAAGGAATTACATTGGCCCGCTCAATGTAGAGAGGAGGCTATAATGTAGAAATCATAGAAACCTGTGATTAAGTTAATATTTATCATTGGGAAAAGTTGCTTTGCCTGCTGCCTTTTGGTCTGTATCACTGTTGGTATGAGCGTCTATAAAAACATATCATCGCGCACCAAGAAGCACCATATTCTCATATTTCACTTGGGGAAAAAAATGGCATGCTGGATTTATTTCTTAAAGATTAGTTCTTGAAAATGTTTCACAAATAAGAAGCTTATGTTACTTGACTACTACAAAACAAATATCTGTGATGTGGGATTTGGATTTATTTGCATAAAGAAGAAACATTTCCAGATCTCCCCTGGAGTCTGACAAGTGGGAGCTGACATTATGACCTTGACATACATAAAATCACATTTCAAAGAAAGATCGCTTTTGTGATTATTTAAGCTTTAATAATGTAGATGCAAGCAAAAATCTGTAGGGAATAAACCAACAGCGTAGTGTAGAATAAAAAGGCATATACAGAAATAAGTGGGATGCTCATATTATCAAGCATATACAATAGGTAGAAAAATGAGAGACGCAAACACCTGCATGATGCAACACTGTGCAATGAAACTCAGCCCTGTGAACAATGTGATGGTTTTGTTGAGATAATTGACTTGTATTCATTCACGCGTCAGTCCATTATCAGCTACATTTTAAAGTATATAGAGAAATGTGGGATGAGATTTTCACTGTATTTTGTCTCTCAAAGACCTAAAGAACTGATCACAACTAAAAGCATCTACTGATCTAAAATGGTTAATACCTTGTGAACTACTTAATCTATCAATACAAAGAATAAAGTAATTCAGGAATCAGATATGACCCAGTTCAGAGGCTCTTTAGTATAAAAAGTGTAAGTGTATGTGAAATTCTCCACTTTATCCACATGGTTTATTCTTTTCTTATTTCAATACCGTAGATGTACATGGTTGGATAACTGCCAGTTTTTATATTACAGTATACTCCCCCAATCCTAAGGAAACACAAGTCATAAAAAATATGCCACAAAAACTTGTGCGACATTACAATTCTAAAGAAACTGCCACACAGGATGCATCAGTTAAATATGTATGTTATTCTTTGCAAGATTGCTGTTTGTTTTGTTTAATTAGTGTAAAGGATATGCAAAAGCAGATGGTTCTTCCCACTCAGTAGAGTCTTTGTCAGGAGGCTAATGTTTGCAAGTACCGTAAACGGCTCTAATTCCGTCGCTGCTGTGAAGGCACGCATGCACACTCTTTTCATTCACATACATTAATACTAATATGCTGTAAAACATTGCACAGCCCTCACAGCTGTATTTATAATTACTCCATATAAGCACACATGGATATGCACCTTTTCCTGTTCCAGTACACCCTAAGTGATTCTAATAGGTTTGTGTTCCAGGGTTGAGGAGCTATCTGATTACCCTTGTCCTCCTCTTGTTTAACACTTCCAATAGATGCTAGATTGAATGAACTACCCTACAGTATATTTCTCCCTTTTTGTTCTCCTCTGTTGTACTTAAGGATATACATCAGCAGTCATCTATCTGCACTCTTGGCAATCATATTTATCAGGCTGATTTGTCTATATCTGGGTCACAGTCTTAATGAAAATGGTTGATTCAGATGAGCCAAATGAAAATGGAGTGTCATTAGTAGGCGAGACTCATTCAAGTTCACATCTCAGATTTGAATAGCTGATTCAAGGGAGTAACATGAAATCAGCGTGTCACAACCAACGGCGGGTTGAAGATTATGCTTGTTAATTTCCAGAACCAGACCGTATTAAACACACAAATGGGGGGTTTGCAAGAAAACAAAACTCTGTACTGGCTAGCCATAATAATGCCCTCACCAGTGAAACTAATTAGTTTCCGGTTGAGTGCGTAGGGAATGCAAAATGTAAACATGTGTTTGTTTATTACGGTCAGATTTAGATGATCTGATGTTGGCTGGAGTTTGTGGCGTATAGTTATTTCAGTCTCTCACCAAAACACACACATATTGACAGTACTTTCATTTGCTCTTTATACAGCATGCTCACAGTACAGAAACAGACACGCACATTTCTGTATATGAAAAATCGGAGGTTGTGAAGAATGACATTACATATTGCCATTGCAAATGGGGAGAGATGTAAGTGTCTAAAAGGCTGGTGTGTGCATAACCTTCAGCAGCATTACAAATCAATATTACTTCTCTTACCTAAGCTTTCTTCGCTCTCAGTTTGAAGGAGGAATTGTATTTTAGTATGACAGGCAGGAGAGATGGGTGTGTGCACATGTACATGCACAAACACACACACGCACAGCACAACAGCATGACTGTTAAAAAAGAGCAGAACATTGAATCTCATTTTGCAAGCGCTCGACCTGAAATTGCCTGACATTCACATGCAAACGTGTTTGCTGACTTGCGGCTGATATGGTTATAATGTAAATGACTGAGACGCTCCTCTCTATTGCTCATAACCACACATGTTTGAGTATACACCAATATACACACATACACAATATATCACTCATACGTTTACATTGACTCACTGAACCTGCCCGTTGCTTTAAGCTGTTTCCATGCGGTGTGGGTAAGTGTAGTTTGGAGTGTTACTCTGTGTGCAGGACTGTCCATCTGGATATGATAATGATGATGATGATGGTAATGATGATAATGGATATCGTTGGGACATAAAGGCTTAGAGCCTCAAGGCCACCTTTTAAAGCTTGACTGATCAGCTTTGCATTTTTAACACCATATTTTCCTCGCTATCTTTCTCAAAGTCTTTTTTCTTACGCTGTTTCTCCGTGTCCCTGTTGTCATCCTGGAGTGTCATTTCATGTCAGTCCATTTTATAGTGTGATTTTGAATTCTTAGACACCAGTGCTGCTTTGTAGTCTGGAGGGGATTTGTATCTGCATGTGCACATTAGCATTTTGAGACTTTCCCCTTCTTGTATGTGTGTGTGTGTGCGCATCTGTGTTTGGGCACTACTGGCTTGAAACCTATTGGTGTGTTTGCTTTTCACACACACACATACCTACACAGCTTGGATTAAGGTGCTTGAGACAGACATGGACATAATTAAATGGCTCAGAGGTTCAGCTAAATGGATGCCACTCACCATCTGCACACCACAGGATAAGGTGGCCATCTCACAATCATGGTCTCTTGAATTCAGATGAGGATAGGTGATGCCAACATGAGGATGTGAAGGATGGGGACAGAGTTTGATGTGTGATACCACCCTCATTCTACCTTCCCATTCCTTTGAACAGAGAGGGAATGAAGTGGTATTTAGTAAAGGTAAAAGTTAAATGTCACAAAATGCCCTCAAAACACATTTTTTATGTAATATTAAGGCAATAGCATTTATCCAATGATTGCACCCATAAATAGACTTGGTATACTTTTAGAACCATTAAATAGTGCTGTGTTTATCAAAATGTTTTTTTTTTCCCCTTAGGATGCTCATTACTTATTACCGCACTAACAATTATTCTTCCTGGAGTCCACACAAAAACTTAGACTCAGCTTTATTTGTCATTTGATCAATGGTACATAATAGAACAAAATATACTTACCCAGGTCTTGGTTTTTGTAGCATGAGAAAGATAAAAGGATAAAATGTAAAATAAAAATATAAAAGTTATAGGGTAGAATGAAAACTACCATAAAATGTGCCAAAAAATAAAGAAAAAATAAAATAACTTCTTAAGATCGGCAATTGCCAAGTGTGAATATGAGAGTGATTGGTTGTTCGTCTCTATATGTCCAGGTCGTTATTGAAAGTGAGAATCAGTTCTCAACTAACTTACCTGGTTAAATAAAGGTTAAAACAATAATAATAATGATAGACAGATAGCTAGATAGGTAGATAGATAGGGAGACGGGTAGATAGATAGGCAGGCAGGCTTTATTACAGACTCATGGTCTGCGTTAGAAAGCAAACCGATAAATACAAACACGATAAAAAACACACAAAAAAAAAAAACCCTCTATACTTTCAAGAGGCAGTCATACCAGTGTTTCCAGAACAGAGATGTATAACGTACAGCACTATATGCAAGATTTGTCAGCAATAAAAATACAGTATTTTTCGACTGATTCAGGCGACACATATAATAATAATAATAATAATAATAATAATAATAATAATATGTATGTTTGCAGCAACAGTGCATGCAACAGTAAACCAACACATTCAGACATTATTGGCCCCAAATGACAAAAAAAATAAGCATAATGGTTACTTACAGCAGTTAATATCACAAAAGCAAACTAAACAACATACTAAATGAACTGACATAAGAGTGGACAATCTAGTATCACATCAAAACAAACATCAGAGGCTCCAAGTCTTTAGAAATTCTGAAATCTAAAAAAATAATGTTATGGATCAAAACTGCTACAAAACTATCAGTCTTAACCAACTTGACACCAATAACTACTAATGGAAACTGTGCAGTATATTCATTTACTTTGTAGTGGCTGGGCTGATTTCTGTGTGAACATGAAATGGGCCTTAAAACATTTGTAGTAGTCTCATAAAGGTCTTAGAAGTTCTTAATTTTAATTAAATTTAACTTGTTGAAATCTGCAAAACCCTGAATGGTGTTGAAAAGCTTCCAGACTAGAATAATAATATGCAGTTATAGTACAAACGGCATACCAGACCCTTGGATGTAACAAACTATGAGCTTTACTTAAGCTATAAACATAGAGTTGTACCCGATGATATCATCACTTCCTCTCATGTTTTCCCACTTACCACCACTGGCATCTTTCTGAGTAGTATGCCGACATTACAAGTGAGGTTAATGGAATTTTGCTTGTACTGCTCAAAGCACTGAACTATGATTTTTTTTTTTTTATCTCAGTGTGCAGTTTGTTCAAAGAATGTTATGTGCATAACCTCAAGAGAACAGATAAATGGACAGAAGCCATACATTGCAAAAAAAAAGTGCCTTGTTACATTCCTTCAAACAACATGAGTGCTTATTGAATCTCCCTCTTTAAAAGAACAACAGTAAAATGTAAACGTAAAGAGCATTTGTGTTTCTGAATCTGATTCATCGGGGACAGAAGGCGGTGATAATATCCTGAAATTGTTCCCTCTCAGTCTTTTGTTCCACAGCCTCTGATAAATCCTGTGAAAATGATAGCTGCAGCAAAAGCAGGGGATGGCTAATAATGGACAGAGAGAGAGGGGGTGGCAGAGAGCAAACATGATGGAGGGAGGGCAGGGAAGACAGGGGTGCGGAGTGGGCAGCATTTTGACAGGGAGCAGAGCTGATAGCAGTCAAGAGCTGTTTGAGAAGACGAGATGGGAGAAAGGTAAACGTCAGAGTGACATGGGTATTAGAGGGACTGGTGAAAACATAGAAGAGGACGAGGATCTGAGCAGTCGCTGATTGACGTCTGTGTATGTGAGTCAGTGTATGTTCATAAAATGCGGAAATGCATCCATCTGTCTCCTCATCATTAGTGCGATTAAAAACATGTTCTGTAACCCATATATACATATTACATTACATATAGACCTTTAATAAATCATCCATATGGCCAACATTTGGCACATAGCTAATATTAGGACTCTCCACTGGAATTACTCATATTTGAGGAAAATAAAATACAGCCTTCCAGACCTTCCATTAACATCCGTCATGGCCAATGCGATCACTTCCAGACGGTTCTAAGGCAAGGTATCAACACACTCAGGATGCATTTCACTATGCATTCAGAGGTGGATGCACTTGTTGACATTAGTAGTCTGAACAGGAATGCTTTCTGTGACACATTAAAGGACTGCCTACTCAGCTAATGCACTGAGGCTAGTGTGTTGTTAAGACTCCTGAAATCTTCAAAAAGCTAAAAAAAAAATGTGCTTGATAAAGCAGGTAATATATTTGGTGCCTCCTGAGCTCACCTGAATGACATTTCACCTCCACTACCTTTTTTCCTCTTTGAGGAAGTAGAATATTCACAGTTTGCTTAATCCAGAGGAAATTCATAAACATGTTTAAGCAATTGAAGATTCAGTCATTGCTAAAGTGTATGTCACACATGAGATAAAAAGGTGTCATTTTGATATTTAAGGCAGACTGACTGATTCACAGTTAACACTCATGAAGTGAGTAATGGGCAAAACCACCTTAAAAGCTTATGCCTGTGTTGTTCAAGTTGCACATGTAGTAAAATGTGCAAAAAAAAATTACAAAGCCAGACTGTTTGATTTGAATATGCGTGCTATGCTGTATGTTATAATTGAGTTACAGTTTTATTTCCATTTAAAGCGGGATTATTTATGTACATTTATAAATGCTGTATAACAGTGCTTGAAAAAGTCAGCATGCATCTCATTTTCTGATTTCTTACTTTGCATAAAAGATGAGCGATCATGGATATCAGCTGGTTTCCACAGATGCCATAATTTTTTTTTCCTCTTTCAATCTCAAAAACTCTCACCCTGCTTTAAAATAATCTCCCTCCACCGGAAGCCAGCAAAACACAATTGACGCACTGTCAAGCGCATGCCAAACCACGAGGCGGCAAGATCATGTCAATCATGAGATTGTCAAGGAGACCATTGCGCACACACAGACGTTACAAGCCAAGCTCTATCCACAAGCTACAAATGGAGTTTCTATTCTTCGCCCTGGGAGGGGTGTACATACAAACTAAAATCGCATTTGATTTTGGACAAAAACTCATCTGGAAGATTAAATATTGATGAATATTACAACATAATGTTTGTTGGGATAAATATAACAAATCTTCAATAAATATTCAATACAGATGGCACCGAGAAACCTGATTTGCAATGAGCATGCCATGTTGAAGATGGCAGAACGAAGACAAAAACTGGACTGTACACAAACCAGCCTGTTCTACCTCAGATCTATGAACTGTTCCGGCGATTTACAAGTGTTTGACATGCTCTGAAAATAAAGAATTGTTTTGAGATTTTTTGACTCCATGGCCTAGTTTTAGACATAAGGTCAAAATGCATAGAAAAAAGACAGGCTTGGAAAATACCCATGTAAATATGGACTAGGTCTTTTCTGTGTTTTGATTATTCCGGTATCTTCTGTCTGGGTTCTCAGTGTATGAGAGCCTTGTTGTCTGGTCCTCCCCTGGTTTGGATGTATTTGTTTGTCTGGGTGTCTGTGTGGTTGACTGACTGCTTTTTCCTTTATTTTCACTGTAAGAGCACAGATCTGGCACTTCTGCTCAGTGATGTAACCCAACAGCTCTTTTTTGTGTCCATTCTGTGATGTAACCACTCTCATTGTTAAATGCTGCACATCTATGCCCGCGTGACAAAGCCAAAGAATGCATATGTGTGCACTTACATTTATTCATGTGTGGGTAATTATGCCTGTCTGTGTATTATTTTTGTTTTTTTTCTTGGTGTGTGCGTGCATGCATTTGTAGCGATGCATATGTGCAACTACCATTCATATGGTGCCTTTGTTGCCATAATTAGACATGTCTACTGCATAAAGCTTATACACTGCTGACAATAATACCCATGACTGCATTGTTTGCTAGTTATCCTCCTGTGTTCTCTGCATGATGTCAGTCTGTGGCAACCGGAGCAGAACAGCGAATAAAATGATAAGCAAAGCGTTGACCTGAATGGCACAGCTCAGAGCTTTCTCCTGATTACACTGTGAAGCAGCAGCCAGTCAGTGGGTGGACTTGAATGAGGTCTTTACTTTGAGCTAATAACAGGGATTTGTGCTGTAATTCAGGGCCTGGTCATATCGTCAAAGCGGCTAGAAATACAGACAGGTTATGACACTACATGTAACGCCAGAGAAAATTGTTGTCCACAACAGCAGACCGTTGGAACAGACTTAAAATTACTTTTCCATCAGTGGCTTTATGTTCTGTAGGTAACACAAAAAAGCCATAACCTGATATCTGAGAATAGTGTTTAACAACCAATGACTAGGGATGGGAATCGAGAACTGTTTCTTTTTGAGAACCAGTTCTCAAATGTCCTGCCCCCTCAAGTAAAAGTTTCTGAAGGTAGGGAAAAGGAAAATGAGGTCTACAACAGTGGGAGTCATAGAGGAATTAGTAAAGTGTCTTAAGTTTCGCTTTCACTTTGTACGATCAAATGGTGTGACACCCCCCCACCCCCATCACCGCTTCCATCACTGGCATGTGCCCCCTTAACATTCCTAATTTCCGCCTCATATATGACTATCTGGAACCAGGCCCCGCGTCACCTGTTGTTATTATTATTTGTACATACTGTATATATTATATTTTCTGTGCAGAGATAGAAATCTAAAAGACAGTGAATGCAAACAAACCTGTTTGTACTCTTTTATTCTCTCACCCAATGAGAATCGATAAGAGAATTGATAAGGAATCGGATCGATAAGCAAAATCGGTAATGGAATCGGAATCATTAAATTCTTATCAATTCCCATCCGTAAATGTGACTGCTGAATAAAATATCTCATACTGAAGATAATGTTATTATCTGTATTTCTGCATGATCTCAGGCTGACATTATCACAATACTTTGACAATATGTGAATGAAGTAAACACCGTTGCCATTTTCCTGGACATACAGCTCCAGTTTTTCTATTAATTACTTAGACTGTGGTGGCCGACTTTGTCCTGCCAAAGTTTGTAATGAATCAACAACATTTTGACACTAACATAACTCTTAAACATATGTGGAAGTCAGATTTACTGCTTGCTCAGTAGCTTGGCTCAATGTTGACAGACTTACGATATTTCTTTGACATTATTTCTTTAGCAGCATCAGAACAACACATTACACAAACTCTACAAGTTAATAAAGACTAAACCCAAACACTTAAGTGCAGACAGACTGAACTGAAAGAAAGTCATTAATCCAGTGACCTCTGCTAGTGACATTATTAGTATGAACCCATAGGTTAGTCCAGCACTTTCTGTAAAATACTGTAATTTCGCTGATAAATGGGACATTTAAAATGAATAATAGCTGAGTTGACAGCTGTGACAGCACTGCTATTTATTCTTTTAAATGACATGATCTGTACTGGCCCTCTGAAAAGTAGATCATATGGCAAATTAAGATCAGTCATGATCATTCAAGCCCATAGAAGTAACTACTTTCAGTCAGATGAATGTTAAACATTAAGTTAATAAGTTTGCAGACACTACCTGCCATGTCATGAAAGGACTATAAAAACAAACATTAAAATAAGTCCATAATAGAGGTCAGAAGTAATACCAAATACAAGTTTGATGTATGTTGTTTTTGTTTAAACAATCTTAAACAGTTAATCTGCCATATATTTATTCAAGGAATAGCATATTCATCATTTACAAATGCTTTCTTTTATTCATTTCATAAGGAAGTATTTTGGTCTTCTCCTGTGCTGTAAAGTAGGCCTATACATCTATATACTTTGAGATTTAATAAAGGTTATGGTAATTTTTTGCCATTCACTGGATTCTTACTGGTAACTCCCCAACTCTATATGTGTTAACCCTCCAGCTGTACTTCACTGTACATATATCTTTAAGCTTTTTCATTTAGTTCATTGTAGCCTAAATCTAAATAGCACCAGCCAGTCTGAATGAAATTTAAAAAAAAAAATACTTGAAAGAGCTCTTATTTTATATTAGGCCTTAATTTAGTCGGTCCAGTTCAAACTAATCAAGGTAACCTTTTCATCATCTCACACTTAATATTCTGGACCAACCTTGAATTCATCACATGTACCAGTCAGTAATTTCTCTCCAGCCTGCCTGCCTACCTGTCTGACCAAGAGGATGCAATTTTATGTCAAAGCCGTTTGATGTTAATGAGGAATCATTTTGTGAATATTAAAGCTGCCTCGTTGAATGGATCAGCATTAGAATCAGCATTAGCGGCACTGGAGGTCAGTGAAATATTGATATGCACCTGTTGAAATCACATCCTGTACTCCTTGTATATTTTCTATTTGACATCACAGCTTTTCATAGTTTTCCACACCTTTCATGAATTTCAAAGAACACAACCTAGAAGGAAAAAAAACAACCTTCATTAAAAACAACAACATGTATTCCTTTGTATTTCTTGGTGGGTGTCTATGCATGCACAGTATGTAAAGCAAACCTTTTTTGTTGTTATTAATATTAATTAATTTGTGCTGTCAGAGGCCAAGAAACAATTCATTGCTCACATTTTATTGTATTAAGTTCTTCATGATTTATTAATGCGTATGGTAAGGTTAAAGAAAGGGGAAAGAAAATAAAAGCAAATCACAAACTATAAATCGATTCCTCCTACACAAACAAAAGTCTATTAATGTAATTTGTGGCTCATTGAGTTGTGGATTCTCTAAGTTTTTATCTATTAAATGATAAAGCTACTGGCATATTTCAAGCTGTCATTTTCTTATTTATTTATTTATTTTTATTTTTGTTTATCTGATTAGATTGGTAGCATATTTTATTATCATGGTCTTATTGTTTTATACCACCCTCGGGCTTTCAAGTCTACTTGGTGGGCAGGGCATTGCATATTTTCCCACTATAGATAACCTTAGTGTCGCTCACTGTCACTCTATACTAGTGCTTTTTTTCTTTCTCATGTAACTCATTTGTATGCATTGCATGTCCGTGCTTATCTGTTTTCCTGCCGCTGTCTATATGTCAAGCTGAAGGTGTCCACCCTTCTTCCAGCCTGGTCACAGTCCTCTCTTTGCACGCAGTATTGCCTACAGTCTTTTTGTCTGTAACACAGTATGTCTGTATGTCTGTCTATCTGTCTTAACTAAGTATGTCTCACAGCAGATCCTGCCACATTCTCCACCTCCTTCCCTATAGGACTTGGCATGTCACCACATATCTCTATTATTACACGTTCAGAAATTATGCCTGTATATTTATGTGTGTGTGTGAGTGTGAGTGTGTGTGTACATGTGCCGCCATGTTCCATTTAATCGTGGTTCCCAGTAGGCACATACAACAAATTGATCAGTTGGTTTGCCAGCTGTCCTGGCAGATCTCTCCTTCTGTCTCTCTATTTCTCTAACAACCCCCTCCTCCTTCCCTTCCTTGACATTTTCGTTTCTATATACCTCGGCAATTAAACAAAGGATTAAAAAAAAACATGTTTTCGAACGACTGGAGTGGTCTTTCTTACAAGAACCAACTCTCATCTTTTCTAGCCGTCGGACGCTTTTCGGAGATTCCACATTCTCCCATTGGCAGATGGCAGCTGGCCCGTTATAACTGATGCGACCTTGCCTGGCATTGTCTGCTGGCGGCCTTTAGAATGATCCCTTGCTGTGGAGAGTGATGGGCAGCACACGAAGCCAGCTCCTTTTGTTATCGGAGCTGCACATATTGTCTTGATACACCCCTATCATTAGACACACATTTTCAAGGTGGGCTGGCAAAAATGTGTATCCGCGCTGAATCGAGGAGATAAGTCAGAATTGCAGCCAGCTTTGAATATGGCTAGCCTGCTTTTAAGCATGATAGGTAGAAAATGCAAAACCCATTTCTGTTCTCGTAGATCTATGCATAATTTTAGCCTTGATTCGGGTGTTATTCACGCTTGATGTTCTTGGCATGGTGAGGGAAGGATAGTGGCAGCACAGTCAGGAACAAAGAGCGTCTACTCCAGTGCTGCTTGACAGGGTGTATGTGTGTTTCTGTTATGTCCCCATGCTTGGCTGTTCTGTGAGCTGAAAGCGAGAGCCTTTTCTCTGTGTAATGACAGACATTAGAAAGTCGATTACAAGGTTGTTACAGCCTCTGATATGCAACTCGCAGGCATTCACTCATGTGCGGGCACAAGAAACACTTGCACACACACTCTAGTCAGCGCCAGAAGGGCTGAAGGGGCCTACTAATCGATGTGTAATGGCAGGCCTTTTGTGTTTGGTGTGTTTTGTATGAATTGCTGAGTAAAAAACGTGGGGTGCTAGAGACCCCTTTATTATTATGCTCAGTGTAAGTTATAAGTAAGCAAAGAGCATTTTAACTGTATTTACCTCAGCTTGCCTGGGTCTCACGCATCACATTTATTCAGGTGTTACAGTGATTTGTTTCCCATCATAACTAACTGTATATCCTGGTTCCAGAGCTGTAAATGATATGGTCACATAGGCATGTGGTATAACCCTGGAATGACCTTTTTTTTTTTCTTTTTTTTTTCGGTGCACAGTATCATTCATTCATTTATTTGCTTGTTTGTTTTGAGCAGAAGAAAAAACTAAACTTTTATGTATACAAAGAACTAATAGCAGAGCAAATACATTAATAAATAGAGGTGATCATGACAATATAGCAAATGCCATGTACACTAGTAATAACAAAATAAATTCAATATGTATTGCTCAAAAAGGAGAGGGAAGAACAAAACTAGAGTGGGTAGAAGAAAACATAATTTCATTGTACACACAATGACAATACAGTCTACTCTATTCTATTCTATTCTATTCTATTCTATTCTATTCTATTCTATTCTATTCTATCAAATTAGATGACTTTACTATAAACTTATTTTGTTTAGTCTTCACATCATTTTCATCACATCTGCCCTTGTCCATCAAGTTGTTATAGTCGTCTTTTTATTTCCAGCAACAATAGGAAAACCATTAATACTTTTTTCCCTCACAAATCTTGCTACAATTAATAAGTTGTGTGTTGTGTGGGTGCATTTCATCATGTCATTGTCGAAGCAGAACCAGAAAAAAGCATTTGATATTTTTCCATTAACTACTTGAGAAACTCCTCTGCTGTCAGTTGGCAAACTAAACTCAAACTCAATTAAACTGAACTAACATCACTAACAAGAACCATTTTCGATTTTGTGAGGACCAGGGGATATGCCATTTTCTGATGAGGAGAAAAAGAACAAAATTATTAATTATGGATTTTACTGGAGCGATGACTGCTCCTCGTTTATGTCGGTTTGGATATGTGGGATTGTCGTGTGAATCACTTTCCTGTGTACGGTTTTATCTAAAATTTCCAAATTTAAAATCATATTTGTATTTGAGTAACTCCTGTACATATAGAACTGTGACAAATGTTGATCTAGAGTCATGTAAAAGTTGAATGGTTACATGTGGATTATCTGTCACATTTGCATATATCATAATTATTATCTTACAATTACAACTGAGAACTGAACTTCATACTAAGAAAAGCACCAAGCAAGGGGATACAAGAGTGAGGAGCAGGTCAGAGCAGTGGTCTCCATCTACGTTCCTCCAAGTGGTTGCCTTTGACTGTTTTCCGAGTTCTGACAGACTATGGAAAAACAGCGTTTTCCTACCATGCACCATGGTCATGGGATAATCTTCAAAAAACTGTAAAATGACACATTCATTTCTGTTAAAGGTGGGATACAAGATATTTTCCTGGAGCATTTTTTTTTACTATATTGCTTAAAATCCCCTTCACACCCCAATTACAACCAATTAATTAAATGCTCTAACACAAAAATTAAAAATTTAGTCACTTGTGGAACGGACAAGACTGAAAAAACACCATCCAATCATTTTAACCGGCCCACTGAAATGATTGAATGGTGATTTGTCTATCAAACTCAACTGCCATTTGTCCCTCCCCCCTTCCCCCTCTGCGTGTATCCCTCTTTGTGCATGAATTGTGTGTTCTCAGAGGCTTGGGGCACTTGTACAGGAAACAAAGCCAGAGCCAGAGCTTGGCTGTATTAGTTATATTAGGATGGAAAGTTCACCGGCAAACTGTTTTGTCACTAACATAAATCACTAGGAAATGTAACTTTAACCAAATAGGTATGAACTGGGGCTGTTCTGTAAGAGCGGAGATGTTGGAGGAAACTGAATGAGGTATGCATGGATTGGGGTTGGAGCTGCATGTGCCAGTACTCTGGAGGCGTGGCTTCAGAGGGGGATGTCTGAAGAAAGGGGTTTGGACTTTTGAATTGAGTATTTTCAAAACATAGCTTGCTCGAACTGTTTTTCTAAGATCTCATACCCCACCTTTAATGATTTTAAAAGTATCATGCAGTGAAGGAGGAATGTCACTGTTTTTCTTGATGCCATTATGGTTGAATAGTTGTTATTGTGTTTTATTGCTAATTATGTATTTTGTATGTGTTTTGTGTTGTTTTGGACTTTGTATGGCTGCTACCTTGGCCAGGTCTCCCTTACAAAAGAGATTCTTAATCTCAACGAAACTTCCTGGTTAAATAAAGGTAAAATAGAGAAAAAAGCGAAGGGAAAGACAGGCGGTTTGTAAATGTAAATATGTATTAGGAGAGTAGAAAATGAGGAGAAGATAAAAGAAAAGAGACAGAAACCGTACCAGGACTGTTAATGTAAACCCGCTGTTTAGAATACAGTCTCAGAAGACAGAATACCAGAACATCAAGCAGTTGCTGGCTGCCTGATTTCACACCCATTATCACCTGCTACAAAGCCACGGCAAGTGGAAAATGAAACTGCATAGTGGGAGAGTGTAAAATAACCTGTTTTATTCTGTGTGTGTGTTTGGGAGTGTCGTCACGCATGCATTGATAAGCTTCTGTTACATGGAGGGTGTTTTTGTGAGCGGCGCGTAGAAGGTCATGAGCGCTCATCACCCTTGCATACATTCCTGCCTCTTTCTCCCTGCTTTTTGAAATCTGCCAAATTAAGTGGGAAATGGGGGGGTAAGGTGGAGGGGGGGTGGGGTGGGGGGTGCAACACCTAAATAAGTTGAGTTTGGGTTGCGTGCCGGCACACTGCCTTGGCATGTTTTCATTTGCCTAGCTGTCTCAATCCGCTAGCAGCCTTTGAAGCCATTTGCCAAGGCCACTGATCACACGTAATGTGCGAATTGTGTTTGTCAGATGGATTTAACCAAAGTCCTCCTCTACGTTTTCCCCCCTAATCCTATCTTTTATCTCGTCTGTCCTTCCCTGTGGATTCACTTGCTTTCTATCTTCCCCCATTCATTCTTAATTTTCTCTCTTATGAAGTGAAAAAGAGATTTCGCTTTAAATTGCCGCTGTACTTGGTGGAGTTTCTGTGCAAAGGAAATGCTTTTAAATGATATATAATGGCTCCGAGAATGATACATAAGGATTTCAGTCATATCGCTGTAAAATATTCAATGGTTTTAAACAAGAATGGAGCAAGATCTTCTCTCCCATTATATATCATTTTGTCAGTAATGTTTTACTAAATTAAAATGGGAAAATGCCTAAAATAACCATACTGTACTTCATTACATTGTAATATATTCATCCATACTAAAAAAAAAAAAAAAAACAGCTTCAGTTGAGACCAAATCCAAAGACAGAAACAGTCAAACTAACATTATTTCAATAAGTACATAAAATACCAGACTTGTGCAGCATAAACTATTGTAATATACAGTAATATACCGAAAGAAATGATGACCTTCCTGCTAGATTTGCTCATCTTTATTTGTAAAAAGCTAGCAAAATACTGTCAAAATAAAGTCTAGAGTACACACATATCTGGTAGAGGCTGTGTTCAACCTTTAACTCTAGCTTCAGGACAAAAAAGAATAATATTTTCTTGTTTTACTGGTTTTAATATACTGTCCACTCATGTCATCATTTTATAAGGCAGATAAAGATCATGCAATAATCTTATCATGTTGCACTTGAAGAGTTTGCAATTCATCTCTGTTGTAAATATGTATATCATCTGTATAGTTGTTGATGTTGTTGTTGTTATTATTATTATTATTATTATTATTATTATTATTATTATTATTATTATTGGTGGTAGTAGTAGTAGTAGTAGTAGTAGTATTATATTGTTTTTTACATGCGTCTTTATGCATGCACACTTTTTCTTGCACTTCATTCTGTTGCTGCCTGCACCGTTGAATTTCCCAGTTGTGGGATCAATAAAGTCTAATCTACATTTACATTTACATTTACACATTTGGCAGACACTTTTTTCCAAAGTGACTTAAATGGGAAAAACCAAAATAAAAGAATAAAATACAAGAATAGATTAAAGACATAAAACAGCTGTACAATTAAAACAATGTCGTACAGAAGAATAAAAAAAGCAAAATGATTGACTAAAATACAAGAGTAGATTAAAAAGACATAAAAACAGTCTAATCTAATCTAAGACTTCTTATGGTGTGAAAAATATTGCCAAATCTCTGCTGGTGGTACCATTTCTACCGTTACACAGTAAATGCAGTCATATCACTCAACCTTACTCTAAAAGTCTATTGACCAAGCTTTACTCCATGGAAAATCCCTTCAAATATGTTTTTTATGCCCCATGTTGCAACATTGAAGCACTTGTAATTCAGTAATAATGATGTTCTGTATTTGTGTGTTGCTCTTTTTCAGCTTGCCCCCCTGGATCCTATAAAATGTCATCCAGGCAGCAGGAGTGTTTTCCCTGCCCAGCCAACAGCGTCGCGGATGAGGATGGATCCGTTGCATGTGTGTGTGAAGAGGACCACTTCAGAACCCCTCTAGACACCCCCTCTGCGCCATGCACACGTAATAAGATTAACTATATATTTATATTTGTGTGTATCTGTCCTTTTTCCATTTGTAAAGGTTTTGGTAATCTGTTTTTTTTTTTTTCTCTCATATCATTCATGCTGTGTTGTTACATCTAGATATTTATGCATTAAGTGAGCTATTTCCTTTAGAGCCATCACTATCTCCCACCTTCATTCATCCTTTTATAGATCTAGCGTTGCCATTTGCCTCTTTATCCTCAGAGATGACATGTCAGCCTATGGCTTACCTGCCCTTCACCCCTTTTCTCATCTCATCACCCCTCCGTCTGACCTGCACCCTCCTCCCCAGTTTGCGTCCCACCATCTATCTATCTTCATTGTTCCATCTCCTGCTCCCGATTTTCACGTCTCATCTCCCCCTTTCCGCTCCAACCTTCACCCCTCCTTCACCCTCTGTTTTTCCCTTGCTATTGGATTTCTTTCAAGTAAAAAAAATACTCCATAAGTGCTCACTAAGTGGTTGGCTATGACCAAGTCTGCTTTTAAACCCAACGCTGCTCTAGTAATTATGGTCTGACATGGTCAAAGGTTTTCAGTGATTCCCTGAAACAATATTTCCCCATATCACATTTTTATTATTTCTCTGATAACACCAGTAAACACAAGGCATTTGTAGTCTTGTCTGTGTTTTTTAAAGTATACTTTTGTTATAAATGTATAATATATAAATCCAATAGTGTTTGGAGAATGATTTCTGAAAACTCCCATAAAACCTCATACTTGTTTATTTTTTAGGTTGTACTTACAGAATGACCTGAAATCACATTTTTGCACATTTCTTTTTGATAGCTGGTGTTTTTTAAAGGGCTACTTTCAGGAATGCACGGAATACAGTCCCAGAAAAAAATTATTAGACCACCCTTGTTTTCTTCAATTTCTTGTTTATTTTAAAGCCTGGTACAACTAAAGGTACATTTGTTTGGACAGATATAATGATAACAACAAAAATAGCTCATAAGAGTTTAATTTCAGAGCTGATATCTATCCATTTTCCATGTTTTTTTGATAATAACCAAAATCACTTAAGTTCTTACATCAATAGCTATGGCATTGTACTGACAAAAACAGTGCCTTTAGACGTTCCATGTTTTCTTTTCTGTCTGTTTTAGTCACATGATACACACAGGAGTTAGTACTTGATTGCGTAACCATTGTTTTTGATGACTTTTGATGGTCTAATAATTTTTTTCCCCGACTGTATATTTCATTTCATCATGCACATAATGACAGCTTTGCTTTGCTCCGTAGAATTCCATAATATATTAAGCTAAAAGTAAGGACAAAGCAGAACACAAACTTGTATGTTGTGCTGTCTGCAACAGAGCACAGTATAACTTCATATACCAACTATTTTTACATTGACCTTTATTATAATAATTCTTGTGCTATAAGGTTCTAACTATTAGGGGACATTGTGCCTTCTTACCATCTTTTCCAATAATATGATAGTATTATATATTGAATGGCTTATGTATTAAATGGTACAGCCTATTGAAATGTTACAATAGCATAGTTGTTTCAGCAATTCTATATTTTACTGCTATGGATAAATCCATATCATATGATACATTGAAAATGGTAACCGAGACCCCACTGACACTACTTAGACCCCTCTATTTTAGCTAATAATTTATACACATCATATATCTATCCATAGCCATTTCCTCTGCTTCTAACCTTTATCCCCTTTCATAACCCCCCATCCTTCATCTGTCCCACCATTACGTCCACATTATGTATTCCCCAGAAACCCACCTTATCTCCCCCACTTCCCATTTTTTTGCTTAACCTTGTGCTTCCTCTCAATATTCCTCCTCCTTTTCAACTGACATCATGCATCCGTATCCGGCTATATCCTGTACACCCATTACTTATCCATCCCCTGGATTCCCCCCTCTCTTCCTCCTTTTTGACCCCTGAACACACATTTTCTCCCATTCCCCCTCTGTCTTTTCATCTTGGCCACTCATCACTCTTCTTTCCACCCCCTGCCTCCACACATTTTCCTTCCTCTACATCCTTTCATCCTTTTAATCCATGCTCGTTATCACCCTATCTTTTATCCCTCTGTCACACTAAAATCTCATCCCTCTATTCTCAAACGATAAACTCTGCAATCTCGCCCCCTCTGTCCACACATTATCCTTTCATCCACCGCCTATTACCTTTTCTCACCCCTTCTCTCGTACCTTGTACTGTTCAACTCCAATAAAGATGCACTACAAGGCCAATAAGACAAAGACCATCCAGGGTAGCCCTATTGATTTTTGCATAGCAAACAGCCTATTGATATAGCTTAGTAATTAGATGGAAGAATAATGTGCTTCACATCCAGGGAGTACTCTGACCAGTGGAACCACAGGGTCACTTGGCCTGTGTGTGCATGTTTGTATGCATACACACTGGTTTATATGCACATATATATGTTCAAACATGTGGTCATACTACCGTTTATGGTAACTGTGTTGGAGGAGGGTTTAATTACAATATTGATTGCTGAGCTCTTTGAGCCCTGTGTGATAACATTTATAGCAGCCTAATGACCACATTAATTACACTATTGATTCAGTAATTATGATCATCCCCAGATTCTGCTAATCCACCATATGGTATAGATGGAGAAAAGGAAGGAAAAGGGGCAGGGAAGGTGTATAAATGTAAAATTATGGAGTTTTTGCTGCTGTAGGTGAATGAAGTTTGATATACATTATGCACCTTATTATCTCAGCAGTTAAAGAACAATATGCTTCATTTTCCCTGTAAAATTTGAATTGCTCACTACAGTCAACAACTACTGCTTTCTCTTGGATATAATAGATTCTTTTTAGAAGGTCTTTATAAAAGCTGAAACTGAAAGTTTTTCAAAGGATGAGAAATTATCTAGTAGTATGACCTGTTGTTACTCAGTGCTAATGTTTATTAACGACATGAAATATGACCTTATATCCTATCTCGATAATAATATGGAGGACGATATAGCATATTTTCTGTAAATTCAATAAATAAATAGATTATATACATATCTATCTAGTTCCTTATATCTTTTCTCATATTTGATTCATTAACTCCTTTTAATGAAAATTTAACCTCCCAAATTTTCAATCCACTGCAACATTGAAAATATTTTAATATTAATACAAAACCTTTCATAACTGAACCATGTATTGAACAGAATTAGTAGAACTGGTACACACTCCTCATTTTGTCATGGTTGAGTTGTTCTCTTGCTCAGATTCACCACATTCTGTATTCAATCCCTGTACAAATTTCAGACTTGGATGTATGTCATGTGGAACAACACAAAGCACCACCCAACAGACTAAAATATTGGTGTGTGATTTGTGAGAAAGAAATTATAGAGAGTGTTATGAAATTATAGATATTTCTCAGTCCTCACATTATATATCTTGCCTAATTACATAGCTTTGACAGATCAATGATGGCATTCCATGGTCTGTTATTTCTATATATCAGCCCGTTGCTATGCTATTTGTTGTTCCAGATACAGATTGTAAATGACTGTTTTTAGCTGAAGTTGTTCAGGCCTTTTCAAATGATTTTTAGATTAATGTTTTTGTCACGTTATTGATTTCTATATATTGTACAGTGAGCCAGCCATTTTAGCAAAATAATCTGATGAGGGTGATGAAAGATCCTGGCACAAAATTGAGAAGTCTTGATCATCCTGTTGTGGCTTATTTGGCGGTAACACAGGGCTAGTCTTATATATGGCATAATGTTAGCTTTTTACAAAATATTTTTAAAATACTTCCTGACCTGGCAATGAAGAGGTAGAAAAACTTAACAGAAAATGTCTGGGGAGACTGAAATATTTTCTTATAAAACAGTTTTTGCTGAGTGGAACTATATTGCTGACAGTACTACAATGGCAATAGCTGCAGCATAATAACTGTAGAAAAAAACCTTAAAGTCAGTCTAATGCCTACCCGGTGCATGTTTTTAAAAAGGATTTCTGAGACTGGGAGCTCACAACTTATAGCAGGAAGGCTAAAGTAGTTGCAAGACAGCTTCTGGCTTAAGGAAATGCATTAAAGGAGTGATATTTTCCTTTTTAAAATGGAATTATGCATTTTAATATATTTCCCTGAGGTCTACATAAACTGTAAATGCTCTGCTTGGGTCTGAATTCTTCATTAATTCAACTCCACAGGTCCATCTTCAACCCTTTTTTCTGAGTAATGATACCAGAAAGGTAATTTTGAGCGCTGGCCCTTTAAATGCAAATGAACCACTTCACACCCCAACCCCTCCAGGTTGTTGACCCTGCCGTTCTGTCCTGTTCAGCCTCTTGTGTCCGTTAATACAACCAACAACTGAACATTTTAGACTTGAAATGTGGACATATTTTCAGTTTTTATTACAACCGCTGCTGCTGATAAACAATTATGGGGCGGCTGTGGCTCAGGTGGTAGAGCGGGTCGTCCAATAACCGAAGGGTTGGCGGTTCGAATCCCGCTCTGTCCTAGCCAACCTGTTGTGTCTGTGGGCAAGACACTTCACCCTCCCTGCCTCCCACAGTGGTGTATGAATGTTTGGTGGTGGTCGGAGGGGCCATAGTCGCAAATTGGCAGCCACGCTTCTGTCAGTCTGCCCCAGGGCAGCTGTGGCTACAAATGTGGTTTACCACCACCAGAGTGTGAATGTGAGAGTGAATGAATAATGGGTTAATAATGTAAAGCGCTTTGGGTGTCTAGAAAAGCGATATATAAATCCAATCCAGTATTATTATTATAATTATAGTTATTATATATAGTTATAGTTATTATAATTATGTTATAATTATAGAGTACTCTGAGAAATGTTCGTCTGAAGTCTTGACCTTATATGTGCAAATGTCATGACCTAAGTAGTTATTAAATGTAAGAAATTAGGCAGGAATTGAAAAGAATTGTAAAAAGCCACTTGATTTTTGCCGGAATAAATATAAAGATAGCTTTGCAGCACCTGTCGGGTTCAAATTCAAACTTCTCAAGCTATTATGGTCCCCAAATACACAAATAAATGTACCAAAGAGTAATAAAAGTAGGTTTAGTAAAATATGGCCCCTTTAAAGTGGTTGAATATGTAAAAACATGCTTATGAGCAATTTTGGATGATGCTGTATATATCAGAGCAGCAATGGAAAATGGGAAAATGAGTGGAGGGTTGATTTTAGGGTGGACTGACAGGGAAAAAAAAGAGTGATTGTAGGGGAGAGCAAAAAAGGGAGAAATTGAGAATGAAAACAGATAGAGTTGGGAAGGTGAAGTTTTAATAAGAGGCCTTCAGATTTGAAGATGAGAAGAGAGGGAGCCAAAAGAAGCTTCAAGAGAAAGAGAAACAAGCATGAGAGGAGAGGAGGAGAGGGTTCTGAATAAAGGCCCAGCTGTGTCTACATGGAGTGTGTGTTCATGCTCTGTGTATGTGTGTTTACATCCTGAATGCTCTCTGGGCTTATGTAACTATGGTCCACGTGTGACTGGGAGCAGGACGCAGCTGTGTGATGCGTGGTGTGTTTGACAGCATGCACAGAGCAGTACACCTTCACTTATTCATTACAGAGCACATGCGTACACATGCAAGGACACATATAAAATTCATGACCTTTAATGGACTTGAATGCACCATCCAGTCTCTGTGTGCCAGGACCTGCAGGGAAAGGCACAGGTCGGTCAGGACACGGACTTAGCGCAGACATCCTATACAGCCCTTTAGGGACAAACCGCATGCATTATTTTTAGCTTTTTTTGCCATTTGTGTGTTGCAGAGGTTAAGGCAAGTGCTGTAAAAAGTACTGAATTATGTTATCAAGTAGGAGTAAGGTCACTGTGGCAAAACTTAAACACATAAATTACTCATGTGAAAGTTTACAGTGTTACTTATTTAAGATTAGAGTTACTTATCCTTAAATGTACTTACTTGAAAGTTACTGCTAGTATTTTTAGGTTTTCATTTCAATCATTTATACTCTTAAGCCTTATTCATACAGGACTAGTATAACATGAGGAGTTCAAATGATTTGGAAATTAGAGCTCTGTGTCAGTGTTTCATGTGGCACATTCACACGGGATACGCAAACTCTGATTTTTACTCAAATTTATTGTCATTATTTCCTAGTTCCCTGGTCCCCACGTACAGATAACTGTTGGAAGATAGAAAAACGATTCCTGTGTTGCTATCATGTAAGCCATCCATCTCATCGTCTTGAGATTTCATTTTTCTGAGGGATTTAGGTTTGCTCTTTTCAGTGAATATCCATGCTATATTGCAGCCTGAGCCTCCTGAATTTCCGCCCCAAAACATTTTTAAAACTTAAACTAAAATAGGTTGAATAAATGCATAGTGGAAACAAAAAGTGTTGCAAATCCCACCAAATCACAGAGATGTCGCTTTGCATATTAGAGGATCTCTGCATTTCCCCAAACAGGGTGGGGAATTTGCAGTGGAATTTTTAATTTACAGATTACAGACTTGGCAGATTTGCACAGAATTAACATCTCGTATAAACTCTGTAATTAACACCAACTACCACAGGTTGTACTTGTTCTGTAGAAATGGGGCTTTACACCACACAACCTTTATGGTTTGCCTTTATCATGTATTAGATCATACAAACATGGAGTTGGAATAATGTCTCTACTATGGATGAAGCTTAAGAAAGCATTTGAAATGGTTTCATGAAGGTAGTTACCAACTGTTCCTGTTAACCCTGAGGGGTCCACGGTCACATATTCGACACGTTGTAGCGTCAGAAGTCGGACACATAGACCACTGGGGACAATTGCATTCGAAAGTGTGGACTTGAAACACTCTCCCACTTTTTATTTGATGCTGATAGAGCAAATACAACCAGATGTATGATGTTTTGAAATCGGAGCAAACAGACATGAATAAAAGTATGAAAATGTGGTGGTGGTGGGGGGGGCGCTTATATTTCTTACCATGTATTCAATTTTTTTTGTCCTTTCTAATCTCTAATCTAATAGTGGATTCTAATCCACAGACTGTATTAGCATTGCAGTTAAGGGTGGGGATGACCCCCACCTGGACCAGATACGAAAACCGAGAATACCGGGGGGGTGAGAAAACAGGAGAAAATGCCTATGTAAAGATATGCTTTTATGTCAAATATTTGAATATAGTTTTAATTTATTACAATTTAGATTTGATATACCTAATATTTGGAACCAACATTCACTTTTAAAGTCTATGAAAAGGTTCATTAATTATCTTTGTGTTATTTATGCAATAAATTGTAGAAATTTTTCAAATCGGATTTTATATATTTTTTAGTGTTTTTGGCCTTTTGTGTTGATATAGTAGGTTAAAGTGAAAAAATAATAGACAGATGAGATAGATGAAGTTGTGCTGAAAAAAAGATACCAAACATGGGTATAGTAAACATTTCTTTCAATAGTATATAAAGGCAAAATCAAAAGTAGTCGAAAACAGCCAAAATAGGCTCAGACCTCTAAGGGTTAACCCAGGAACGTTATGAGTGCATTCACATAAAAGGTGACCAATCACAAACATTTGCAGGTCCAGAGCTCTATATTATGCAAGGACTTGGAAAATATAATGCAGGCTACAAGCCAAACCGCCGCTGCAGCTAAGCCAGAAGGAAAACTGGCAACAAACTGTCCACTGTGTGAATGAAAGTTAATATTCTTATCAATATCGCATAATTAGGACACACATGCATCTGTAATTACAACTGTGTATTCCATTAAATTGATTTGCTGCTCAGAGTTATTCTCATGGCGTGGAAGACAATCTGAGCCTTATTCTTTGAGCTCAACCCTGGCGCTGTGTCGGAACAAGTATTGAACAAATAGAAACGCATAATTCACACTGGATGTGTAGGCTTAACAGATAAGGTCAATAAGAACAAGGCTTAGGTGCTTTAATGACCCCAGGTTTACACAACCACAAAATATTGATTTCCTACTGTACCAAGAAAACAAGGCCAACATCTGTAAAGCTACTGGCTTTTACCATCGGCACTGCAGATTTAAAGTTTGTTTTCTCAGAGTTTTTATAAGCAGCTGTCCTCGTAGTTTTGACCAAACAAATGTTGCAGTGAATAATGAAGCTGCCTTAAAGGTAGCCAAGAATATTCTTTGTGCACTACTTCAGTCTCAGCTGAACATGACTGGGATCCACATTCATTTGGGTCCTTTGTGTCCAGTGCTGTTTTTTTTTTTTTTTTAGTCCAGTTCACTTCTGTGGTATTTTGACTCAAATGGGTGACTAATCCTGTGCCTTGGCATAGGAGATCGTGTCATTTCCCTGTGCATAATTCAGAAGGGTGTTTTAAATGGCACTACAATTACAGTGACATTCATTCATTTATTCACTTTTCTGAATCGCTTTGTCCTCGAGAGGGTCGCAGGGGTACTGGGGCCTATCTCAACTCTCTATAGTTACATAAAATACCTCAAAATAAACTAAAACCAGAATGAATTGCTAAACAGTAGTGAAAGTAATTTTAATTTTCTGTCTTCCCTGATCATGCACTTTATGTAACTGTATAATTACAAATGAGTCATTTTCCTTAGCTCTATTTTTCTTTGAATACTTGAAAATAATATTTAGATTTTTAGATGTGTGCCTCACAGTCTGACTGACCTCCATTCATAGACCAACTCACATCTGTCAACAATACTGACTGTACTACTGTTTAATGGCATTAACAGTCATCGACATTGTAACATATCTTTTATTTCTGATGCCAAGTGCAGAGTCTATCCCATACAGAATTGTTAACATAAGTGTATAATGGGTAAACATGATCCATGTTCATGCCGAGAACAGGTAATATTCATCATTCACAAGTTTTACAGTCTGTTTTTTACTTAATTAAAAAAAACAAAAACAGTTTTCCAAGTTGAATCACACAGATGCGTGCACCAGATACTTCTTTTGCAGCAACACAGAGGAAACAATATATCATTCATTTATTTTGGGATTTCACTTACTCACATACATTTTGGATTGATTTAAATAATTTCATGAACACCAAAATTGACCCTTCATGTAAACTGACGTTTCAACATGTTTTATTTGGCCTTTCACAAATTGATAAAATAAATCCAGAAAAAACATATATCATCAACCTTTTAGTAATATTTGCCAAATTTCACATTCATTGCACTAAATTTGCACACCAGCATCCAAACATTATTGTTTTTAACTCTTTCAGTGCCATGGGCCGATTAAATCGGCTTTATGAATACAACCTTTAAAGTGCCACGGGCCGATCAGATCGGCTTTGGAGAACACGCCATATTTGTGTACAAACAAACCATCCACCCCCATTTCTTTCTCACATTTCGATGACGTTCTTTCAAATCTTCTTGCAAATTACGATCAATAATGAATCGGCTGCATCCGGTGCGTTTTGAATCTAAGTAGCAATCGGTCGGATGTTACCGAGCGGTTTTTGACCAAGGAAGAGCTCGCGTTTCGTTTTCTGCTTGGGAAATTTTCTGAATGAATTTATGAATGAAATCATATGCAAATTAGATGGCCATTTTGTAGTAATATCGTAAACACAGCGATCTGTCAAAACAGTCCCATCTGCTAGAAAATGAGTTCTGATGACGATTCAGACTTCGATTATATAAACGACGCGAAATACTGAAAAACGGCCAAATTCTGTGGCACTTTTAAGGCTTATTAGCCCCTTAACTGTCTGGCACCGAAAGAGTTAAAGCACTTTTTTCCAATTATTTAGCGAATCTGAAGAACATTATAAACTCTAAAGCAAATAAAATAAATTTAAAAAAAAAACTGTCAAGTAGATAATCTTAATTTCTATTTTATACCTTGAGCTTTTTTATTTTATTTTTATTTTATTTTTACTTACATTTGTTTCTGTATATTGGAAATGTGAACTAGAAGCACTCGGAGAGTGCAGACCTCCGCCAAGGCTGATCAGTGGCCCCCCCGTGGGCCCCCCCACCCCCGATCACCACCAAAATTTAATAATTTCTTCCTTATCCCATTTCCAACAAACCCTGAAAATTTCATCAAAATATGTCCATAACTTTTTGGGTTATGTTGCACACTAACGGACAGACAAACAGACAGACAGACAAACAAACCCTGGCAAAAACATAACCTCCTTGGCGGAGGTAAATATATTGTGAAATGTGAATTTTTCTAGCCTACTTTGATGTTTTCGATTATGTGTATATACTGTTCAATTGTTCATTGTTCAATAAAAAAAACAAGCAAACAAAAAAACAGATACTTCCTTTCCTTGACCATTTCCTTTAGACCTAGTTTTATTCCCAAGTGTTATTTGCCATCTCTCTGCATCTCCTGTAATCCCTCTTCCATCTTCAAGCCCAGATTTTCAGTGGCCTCTTTGCATTAGGGTCAATGGTTTTCATCAAAACAATTGATTCTTAACACCAAATCCTGGATAAAACAGGATTATTATAGCATGACGTGCAAACTGGGCTCATGCAATCACACCATAATACCGATGCACTTAGTCTGGTTTGTGAAAAATCTCATGTTTCAGTAACATGTTGTTTGCGTAATAAAGCCATGTGGGTAAATATGCTGCATTCAATCATCTTATCGCTTTATTTACTTATTCAGAAAGGATTTTTATGCTGTTTTCAACAATAACACTGCACTGTGCTGTGCTGTGATGTGACCAGATGTTTGACATTACTGCTGTTTTGATCATCTGTATTTGCCTCATTCATTCAAGGCTGATGTATTTCTTCATGTAACCAAAAACACAGCTGGGTAGCTTTATCAGTAAATTTTGTGTTTTTTCAATTTTCCTTCTCGCAGTATAAATCACTGCATAACAAGTCCTGACTAAAAGATGTTTCCTCTTTTCTCACCTTGTTTTTTTTCTTCTGTCATGTTTTTCAACGTTGTTGCAGCCAAAAAAATTTTGTTTACATTTTTTTTTTCTCTCTCTCTCATAGGGCCCCCCTCCCCACCTAGAGACTTGGTCTACACCCTGAAGCAGTCCACCCTGATCCTGGAGTGGGCTGCACCATCTGACACTGGTGGCAGAGTGGACCTGACCTACAGCGTGGGGTGCCGGAGGTGCGTTGGGAGGCAATGTGAGCCATGTGGGGCAAGTGTCGGTTTTGTGCCTCAGCAGGTCGGCCTGACGGAGAGAACGGTGACCGTGGTCAATCTTCTTCCCGACACCAACTACACATTCACTGTAGAGGCCTTGAATGGAGTGTCGGAGCTTCTGCCCAACAAAAGGTTCTACACCCAAGTGAACGTTTCAACAAGTCTACCAGGTGAGTCTCAGTGTAGTTTAGTTTAGTTTATTAGTTTGATCCCCATTAGCTGCTGCACACCGCAGCAGCTACTCTTCCTGGGGTCCTTAACAACATAAAAAATACAAAGCACCACAATTTCCCACAACTCACTCAACAAACAGGATGTACATACACTCAACACGAAAACCAAAATTCAACAAGTGTTCAGAGAATGGCAAACCTCTGCCAACCTCTGAATGGTGTGCATGTGTGGATCGACTATTTCTTTTTAAATTAAACAGTTTCAAGGTTGTTCCATACAGCAGAAAAAGTTGAGGCTTGGTATCAGTCATGTGTGTGTCAAATTATATTAAATTCAAATCAATATTTGTTGAGTTATAATGAAAAATGTGTGGTAAGTGGGATTTTCAATGTTAAATGGAAATGTCCACAGAGTCCACATTCCACAGTGGATATGGACAATTTTGTGCCAGATACAAGATACTGTTATAAGCTACGGGTTTATCAAATTGGAGGCTAATCAGAGTCGATTTGAATTTTTTATGAATTTTCAAAAATTGCTCAATGATGACATATAGGATAATTTGAGATTTTGTGACCTTGCTATGACCTTGAATTTTGGCCTACTTGGCCCAAAATTTAATGGGTTCATCCCAGGGCCTAGGCCTATCTGTGGGTAAAATTTGGTAAAGATGGTTGTAACAGTTTCCCGTAAAGTTGCTAACAAACAAACATGCAAACAAACAAATACACAAAGCAAAGTGATTACACAATAGCTCCTAGTGGAGGTAGCAACAAGCATGCAATGCAAACAACTACAGTAAGAACTAGAAAAGGACTGGGAGAGCGCAGACCTCCGCCAAGGCAGATCAGCCCCCCCCCCATCACCACCAAAATGTAATCATTTGTTCCTTGTGCCAGTATCAGCATTTCCTGAAAATTTCATGACAATCCATCCATAACTTTTTGAGTTATCTTGCTAACAGACAAACAGACAGACAGACCCTGATGAAAACATAACCTCCACCGTTTCACTTGGTGGAGGTAATAATAATACTGACAACAACGACAGATAAAAAAATTATGAATAAATGAACAAACCCAAAAAACAGAAACAAAAAACCAAAAACAGCTCCACAACAAACAAAAGAAAAACAAACCATCTAGGTGATGTCACTGTAGGATGTGTGACAGCTCAGACAGTTATTCTTGGGTAAATATGAAAATTCTCAAACTTTTAGAAAAACTAACTGCTTGAATTTCTGAAATTAAAAGTTGTGGCAGTGTATTCCACACCACCATTGCCGTTAAGTTTAGCCTTCAGACACACAAGCTTTTTTATCCCCATAGGAAAATTCAATCTGTGCATTTTACCCATCCTAATGCATATGCAGTACCTAGCATTAGCATATGGCACACCTTAGTAGCAGTGAGGAGAATTTACCTATACAGCCATGGAAAAATGATTAGATCACCCTTATTTTCTTCAATTTGTTGTTCATTTTAATACCTGGTACAACTAAAGGTACATTTGTTTAGACAAATATAATGATAACAACAAAAATAGCTCATAAGGGTTTAATTTCAGAGCTAATATCTAACCATGTTTTCCATGTTTTCTTGATAATAACCAAAATCACTTCAGTTCTTACATCAGTAGCTATGGCATTGTACTGCCAAAAACAGTGCTTTTAGGCATTTCATGTTTTCTTTTCTGTCTGTTTTAGTCACATGATACACACAGGAGTTAGTACTTGATTGCATAACCATTGTTTTTGATGATTTTTCATGGTCTAATAATTTTTTTCCATGACTGTATGTACCTGTTTTTAATGGTGGGGGGAAACTGCAAGAACATGTAATCTCAGCAGAGAAAAACTCTGGATCAACTGAAAATCTGAACCTTTTTGCAGTCAAGCAGAAGTGCTAACCAGTCTGCCACCGCAACGATAGGTTATGTAAGTAAGAGGGGAGCAATAGAGATTTTAGATAGAATTTTCAGAATTAGTTTGCAACGTAGAGAAACAACTGAGCGAGGTCAAACTGCATTTCTGTAGAGACAATGAAGCAAATGTACTCAAACAGGATAAACCACCACTGTTGGATGTCTGAAATGCTTTTGACTGCATTTTATATCAGAGTAGTACATTTTTAATCACTTTGCTCTGCATGTGTTTACAGTTTCGATGCCTTGAGGAGACTACATGATGATAATAAAACTTAGATGTAACTTAAGCTTTTTGTTGTTGCTTTTACTGATGTTTAAAAGCATCTGTGACATTATCTTTGCATCCCAGTATGAGTAGATAAAACTACTAAGTAGATAATGCGATCCTGACATTTGACTTCTTTCTTATGAAAACCACTAAGCACTTATTTCTTAGAGACATACATTTTTAATGACATAAGTAGTATAAGATTCTAATGCAGCAGTCGTGGTTGAATGTGTGCCTGCCCACACACAGCCACAAGTTATATGCATAGATATACTTAGACAGAAACACCTGCTCATTTGCAGGCTCTGTGTACTCAATGTAAAAAAAAAAAAAAGACAAAAATCAGTAGATGCATTGGTACACTTTACATACACATTCTTATACGCAAGCTACTGATTCTTTATAAACAATGTTTTTCAGAAGATACTGTGTATTATGTACCACAGGGGTTACCCAAAAAAGTAGACCTAAAAAACACAACATAGTCTCCCCATGACCATAACTTAGAAAATTATATGGTGTAGAGCATTCAGCCGCTCTGCTCCCCAACTCTGGAACTCCTTGCCACTGGAGCTCAGAAATATCACTTCACTCCCTCTTTTCAAATCCAAACTCAAAACCCACCTGTTTAGAACCACTTTCTCTTTGTGAACACCATTGCATTGTCCAATTTTTTAACCTGCCTTTTATTTTTTACTCTGTTTTATTGCTTGTTTTATACTCTCCTGTTTAACTGTACGGTGTCCTTGAGTGCCAAGAAAGGCGCCTTTAAAATAAAATGTATTATTATTACCATCATCATCATCATCAACATCATCATCATCATTATTATTATTATTATTATTATGCTGCAAATTATCCTAATATGTACATAGTCTACATTATGAACAAGCCAGTAGGTTGGGGGATGTCAGAATGTCACTCACAGTTTCAGTGATAGTACCAGCAATCGCATCTAACACTGACATGTTAACTATAGCAATATGTCATCAACTAACAGACACATGAATCAAACAATTAAAATGTTCATGTACACAAACAAATACATGATTGATTTGCCTTCTCGCTGTTAAAACATTTTCTTTGTACATCAAATATTTTGATTTTCTTTGTCTATTCCTATTTGTTGTCATTAGAGCACCTGCCCATTTAAGATAAGATAAAATAAGATATGCCTTTATTAGTTCCAGGTTTACAGCCGCAAAGCAGAAAAGCACACAAGAGCAAAAGAAGTGCAAAATCAAAATAAAGACAAATCAACAAAGCTATATATACTATTTACAGCTGCGCACATGCTGATCATGCCACAGGTTGGATAGGGATATGGTTTATTTACACATGAAAATCATGGAGCTCTCCACTGTACATATCACGTAAGAACGCTTTTCTTCTACTTTAATTAGGAAAAATTCATTAACATATCCTAACATTGTCATGTATTTTATTCTAACAATTCTTGAGCCAATGATAATGGATACACAACCCCATTTTGGGTCCTGACCCTGAGATTAGGAAAGGCAGATCGATAGTGAGACGGGGTGCTGTGCAGGCTCATAGCAGCTCCAGTTCTCATCATACTTAGTCCCTCTCCACACTGACAGGGTGCCTGTCATTTGCAACTGAGCTAAAAGTCTCACCAGTGGAGGTGATCTCATTTTCATCAGCAGTAGTCTACAGGAGACCATTAGCTGGGGGTTTGAAAAAGGACTTTGCAAAGTAGCCTTGTCAACCAGCTCTGCGACACCACCAGCAGTGGGAGCTCAAGTGTGAAAAGACACACACTAGACCGCAAACAAAAACACACAAGCTTATGGTGTACACTCTTGACCATATACACATTTACCTTCCTCCTGCTGTCCATACCATTACAATTGTATTCTTATTTTATCCATTTGCAAATTTCTCATTTTAAAATCTAAAAGAAATGTGGTTCAGAAGCGAGTGAATGCATAATGAAGCAAATGAAGTATGAGTGCACACACTGAAAAGGCACACACAGAAGCAGACAGCTGAGAAACAATGAAAAAGTGAGAATGGCAGAGTGTGTTTTTCCCCACTAATTGGAAATTAGCTTTGAGAAATGTGCTGCATAAGAAATGACAAATTGTAAGTTATATGTGAGTGCTTTTGGTGGCAGCAGCACTCAGTCTAGTCCACTGTAGCTCCAAGCGAGTTAAGGGCAGATCTACTCAGTTTGTTTGTGGTAAAAGGACTCTCTTCGTAATGAAGACTTGATTAAGGATTTAAGAGGCTTGTTTGTTGGAAAAGTATGCATTTAGTTTCCAGTCTGGTGTATTTATAGCACGGTTCATGACGGAGTTGTTGGTTTGGGCTTTTTTTTCCTCAAAGACAGATGATTTAAGTAAATGAATGCTGGTTATTTATAATGAATGTGTGTCTCTTAGTGGCCTGAATTCTTCAGTATTAGTAGGTGACATAACATCCGGACATCTGGACCACACAGAGGGACTTAGAGGTTCAGCTGAAGTGTGAAGTCTACACCAGATCTCTGTAAACCATAACATATTGGCTGTGATTATATTTAAAGCTGCGGGAGACTTTCATGACCAATTTTTCATCAAATCTGTAAAACCTCAGTCATAGCCTAAGTATCACGAATAAGTCTTTCTTTGATAACTCACCTGAATCTTTTGCATTACAGTTAAAAAATTTCTTAGTGCCGTCCACCATAAACAAACCCGTGTGTTTACAAACAGAGCTGGGAGGTAACTTGGGACTCTTTGGAATTTTGCCGTGACATGCATTGTGGGAAACGGAGGTTCGCGCAGCCGCCTGCAGCAGCAGCTGCTACAGACACAACGCAGCAACGGCAGGAGCTCCATTCTCTCTCTGCATATTCCTCCAGCCGTTTCCGTATTTCAGCCGTTTCTGCATCATGTTTGTTTCATCCATATAATAGCATATGGTTGCACGGCCGCTGCTGCTGCAGGCGGCTGTGCAAACCTCCGTTTCCCACAATGCACGTTGCAACAAAATTCCAAAGATGCCTAAGTTACCTCCCGGCTCTGTTTGTAAACACATGGTTTGTTTTTGGTGGATGGCACTAAGAAATAGTTCACCGTAATGCAAGAGATTCAGGTGAGTAATCACAGAAAGACTTACAGATTCGTGATACTGAGGATATGACTGAGATTTGACAGATTTGATGAAAAATTGGTCACAAAAGTCTCATGCAGCTTTAACTGATGACTTTTTCTTTACTACTTAGCATGATTGCCCTCAGTCATTGGCTTTTCCTAAACGCTTCAGGGGTTAATGTTTAGCCCAGTGGTTTCCAACCTTTTTTGGTTCGTGACCCCATTTTAACATCCCAAATTTCAGGTGACCCCTGACATTCAAAATGGAGACCTTTTTTGTTTTTTTTTTGCTTAAATTAATTTGTTTTTGATCATGTAATAGTTTGCTATACTGTATTGCAAATAAATGTTCATTTTAGATGACATTTAGTCTATATAATGTATATTATTATGGATGGAGGCAGAAAAGCCAGGTGTAGATTATTGCACAAAGTGAGAATTTTATTTTCCTTGTTCAGGATATGTACAGTCAGTCCAGCTTGGATTTCCAAGGCTGACAATTAATACTGAACAAACAAGAACTCAAACTATGAATTATGAAAGAGCTGCAGCATCTGAAACCGACCACAATGAACATTTGACAGATAAACAGTACCACAGTGCTTCACTTTCAACTTCAGTTTGTCTTTTCTGTATTGTGATTGTCTCTCTCAACTCATCATTTTTTTTTGTTTGTTTATTTATTTATTTATTTATTTAGAACATGCAAAGAAACAAAATAAAACAAAACGAAGCAAATTAAGACAAAACAAAATAACATTTAAATGAACAGAATCTATCTTCAAGTACGTGCAAGTCTGAATTTTGCATGGTCGAAATGTTAGTAAGTTGTAAGTTGTTTAGTAAGTTGGGTTTTTTTATCAATTACGAGAAATTTCAGGCGACCCCATTTGAATTCCCGACCGCAAGGTTGAAAAACACTGGTTTAACCACAGTCTCTTTAGTCCCACCGGTGATAGTAATACGCCATTATAGTAGTTGCATAATTGTCGTAACACCATAGCAACATATCTAACACTAACATGACTAACAAGTAACATCTTATCCTCCTTCTGTTCCCTGAAAGGATTTAGAAAGCCACAAACCCTAAGCTGCAAGGTTATGGATGCTATATAAGAAAAGGACAAACCTGTGGAGATTATTTTTTTCCTGTCCCCACAGTTCCTCCAACCTTTCTCCCTTTTATCTCCTCCTTCCTGTCTCTCTGTCTTGTCAGCAGTTGCCATGCTGTTGATTTGTGGTTATTACGGGGTATTAGGGTGGGAGTTGTCCCACTAACCGTGTCATCCAGAGGGATTGGACAAGGGGTTAGGAGAGTGTATTTCCTAGGGTTTCAGAAGACTTTGTGTGTCAGGGAGGATTTAGACTGACATTTGGTACTGGGTGTTTAATGCTCTTTGTGTGTGAGAGACTGAATGCAGACATAGGAGAGACATAGAGCATTAAAAATTGTATATTTGACTAGTAACTGAAAACGGATTCTAAAATAATTTGTGTTTTATGTAATCTATTTTACCTTCACCAATTATATGTTTGCTCTATTTAATAGATCTACGTGGAACCTGCGATTTAAAGGTTCAATGTCTAATGTTTAGAGGGATTTAGTGGTGAAGCAGCAGGTTTCACTGTTAAGTCCTGAGCTCGTTCTGATCGACAGTGGACGCAGAAAAGAAGAGAGTCCTTTCCTGATTTGTATAGTATAGGAGATATTAACTAAGCCCACAAAGGATTCAAGGATTCAGAGGATTCAAAGGAGTTTATTTGTCATTCCATCACAAAGACGAGAACAAAACTGGTTTCAGAGGACCCGTATTTGCCATATCAATAAAATAAATAACTAATAAATAAATGAATACATTAAAATCGACTAAAACTAAGGCTAATTTAAAATAAGTAAAATATATGTCTAAAATTAAACTTTAAAATACCTACATAAAAATAATAACACATTTACAACCTGACCTAGCCTATACACAGTAGACGCTGAAGTACAGCCCTACACAGTAGAGCTGGGAATCACAGGGTACCTCATGATACGATATGCGATACATGGCTCAGGATCATGATAATATTTCGATATGGCGATACTGTGATTATCGATATATTGCTCTTAATAACCTACGATATATCCATATGTTTATAAGGGTCAAACAAAACCAAACAAAAATAAATAAATTTCATAGTTTATATTTTGCAGCATAATTTAACCAGAGTACAAACAGCAATAGTGCAAAAACAATGACACTGTATTAGTGCAACATAAATGTAAACAGGATTTCTTTTAGGTGTCTGACAAACAGTGACACAATTTTAAACTTGTTCAGAAAACACAAAATCTCATGTCTCTTAAGTGTGCATGTTTGTCATGCCACCCGTGTATCGTATTTTTGTGAGACAGTTCTTACATACATACTTATACAGCTTTGTCTCATCCACATTATGAAAGCCAAAGTGAGTCCACACTTTTGATTTAAATGATGTCAGTGCATCTTTGAGTTTAACTTCACCGCTCGAGTCCGCCGTACCGTATTAGCACAGTTTTTTGTTTTTTCTTCCTCTGTGACTTGGGCCTAATTTTCAGCCACTCACATGAGGAGCGCCCCCTGGATGATATATAAAACAATGACTCGACTCACAAAGGAGAAATGATGAAAGAAGTTTATGGGGCTATATGTTACTAATAATTTTTAAAAAACAGATACGCGGCAGGACCACATCGATAATCCACTGTAAGATAAAATATCATGATAGTTCGCCATATTGATATCACTGGTCTACAAGGAAAATGCTTCCAGAATAAAAGTAAGGAAATTTTACCACATGAGAGTCACTGATAAAGAAAAATCAAGTCAAAAATGCTGGTTGGCTAAACTTTCCAAGATACAGCCTTGGGTCAAAATGTGAAATTCAAGAATTAACAAGAGAATGGGTTTGACTCAAAAGGAATATTTGTCTCAGAGCTACAAGATCTACTTGAAAACACTGTCTGCACATTAGAATATATTCACTTTACAGGTTCTATTTAGTGGAAGATTTATAAAACTATTATATAAATGTACATAAACCAATTTATATGTGTAATAACACTTAATCATATACCTTGAAAACATCAGCAAACTGGCACTTTTGTCGTTTATTTTCCAATTAATCTTATAAAAATACGTAACATTTAGCACATTTAATGTCTGAAGCAAATCATTTCTAAAAAATTGTAGACCAGTGTATTTTGTCACACTCCTACTCCATAATCTAACATAATAGATGACCATCGTGCATTGTAATATTAAATGAAACAGAAAAAAATCTTTGTGTGAAACATTTTTGGTTCTGAATACACATCTAAAAATGTTTATAAAATGTTTTTTGGTTCAAAAATATTGAAATTTTACCACAGCTGGACCAAAAAACTGCCTTTAGCTTAAATTATTCACCCTGGTATCATTTCAATAAGCTTATACAATGTTTCAACAGTTGCCATAGTTGCTTTATTTTTTGGCCAGGATCTTGTATTGATGATGGAAATGTTGGACCACTGGGTAAAGTCTTCTCCAGCACATCTCGAAGATTCTCTGTGTGTTTCGGGTCTGGACTTTGTGGTGGATAATCCATGTGTGAAAATGATTAAATCAATCATTCTAACAATTTAACCTCAGTGAATCCTGGAATTGTTATGTTGGAATACACCTGTGTCATCAGGGAAGAAAAAATCCACTACTGTTCATACCTGGTCCGTATATTCAGGTAGTCAGCTGACCTCATTTTATGGACACATAACATTGCTGAACCTAGATCTGACCAACTGAAGCAACCCCGGATCAGGACACTGCCCCCACAGGCTTGTACAGTAGACTTTAGGCATGATGGGTAATCACTTCATCTGCTTTTCTTCTCATCCTGATGCATCCATCACTCTGGTACAGGATCAATCTGGACTCATTAGACCACATGACCTTTTGCCATTTAAACACAGTCCAATCTTTATACAAATTGAAGCCATTTTTTCTAAGTAATGTCAATAAGTGGTTTTCTTAAAGCTTCACAGCTGTTTAGTCCTAATCTCTTGAGTTTTCTTTGCATTGTGTCTGTGCTGTGAGAACTTTTAAGTGATCTTCAACTACAATTATTTAACCCTTAGGGGTCTGAGCCTATTTTGGCTGTTTTTGAGTAGTTTTGATTTTGCCTTTATATACTATATAAAGAAATGTTTACTATACCCATGTTTGTTTGTTTGTTTTTAGCACAACTTCATCTATCTCATCTGCCTCTTTTTTTTCACTTTAACCTACTATATCTACACAAAAGGCCAAAACACACATACCAAAAAAAAAAAAAAATCCGATTTGAAAAATGTATGTAATTTATTGCATAAATAACACAAAGATGCTTAACAAACCTTTTCAGAGTCTTTAAAAGTGAATGTTGGTTCCAAATATTAGCTAGATAAAATTAAAATTGTAATAAATTAAAACTATACTCATATTTGACATAAAAGCATATGTTTACATAGGTGTTTTCTCACCACCACTACCCCACCCCTGGTCCTCCTGGGGTCCGCATCTGGTTCAGGTGGGGGTCATTCTCACCCTTACCTGAAAGGCTAATGCAGTCTGAGGATTAGAATCCGCAGATTCAGCCAGTTTTTTCCGTTTTGAAAAAGGACAAAAAATGACCAAGAAATGGTCAGAAATATAACCCCCCACCACCACCACCTCATTGTCATACTTTCAATCACGTTTGTTTGCTCTAGGTTCAAAACGTCATATCTGAGGTTGTATTTGCTCTATCAACATTAAATAAAAATTTGAGAGAGTGTTTCAAGTCTGCACTTTTGAATGCAGTTGTCTGTGTGATTGACTTCTAATGCTATGACGTGTTGAAAATGTCATGTGTTTCAGTGGACCGTGGACCCCTAAGGCTTAAAAAAAAAAAAATCTGACCACATTTCTTCCTTAGTGGATGATGGTTCCACACTATCCTTCCAGTTTTTTTTTTTAAAGCATTGAATAGTTTAAAACCTAGTTGTAGTCATTCCAGCAAAACCTCCTTTTCTTTGCTGGATGCTGGCAAATAGTTGGACCCTTCTGAAATAGTTATATATACCTCACTGCAGTAAATATCCAATGGAAGGATGTTACCTCTTTTTGGCCTTGCTGAGTATATATATGCTGTTTGAAGAACAACACAGTGGCAGCATTTTATTGTGTTGAATGAATTGTCAGTAATAGTAACAACAACTTGACATTCCTAATGCATGGCTGATCTGTAAACATTAACACTGCTGCTCTGAAGTCTAACCTGCCAGCACCTGATGTCTGTTGCCATGGGGAAAACCTTTTTAACTGACAAACAGGGGACACAATCCATAATGTATTGTTGTACTTTAAGGACTCACTGCCTCAAACAAAATCTATAAGGGCTCCAACATTATTTACAATCCAGGATAAAGTCGACCGATTTTCAATTGACAACATTTTCGTGGGTGAAAGCAATCAAGGTGTCTTTTCACTGTGTAGTGAGGCAGTTCATCTGCAGGATTAGGCAGTAATTGCCAGAAATCCTGCGTAGGAAGATGGGTAAAAAGTATAAATAACATTCCTGCATAGTTGTCAAGTTTGTGTCTGCACGTGTATACTTTCACACAGACGTTCCACCAAAACGCAGTGACCTTTAAAAATACTCTAACAATGGTTTGAAATAAAACACACTTGCAGACACACATTCCCACTGTCTCTCTCACCACCTCATCATCTCTTTATTACTTTTTTTTTTTTACCTCTTCCTTCCCTCTGTATGCCGATCTCTTCTTTTTTTACCCTCTATTTCCTTCCTCATTTCCTCTACCTTATCCTTTCTTGCTCTCCTCATACACTCACTATTCTTAGATGGTAATTTCTCTCCCTCTTCTTCTTCCCTCTCCATCTGCGGCCACTGTTTCCACTATCTTCTTTCTTTCACCGCTTGTCTAGATATAATCACTGCTGCATCTTCGTCTTCGTCCCTCTGCATCTCTCTATCTTCTCTACAATGCTCTCTCCATTTCTCCTACTGTATCATATTTGTTTTGTTTCTTTTTTTTTTTCCAGAGCAGAAAGCTTGTTAGCAGCGGGTGGTATGGTTTAGCTGACAGCTGAGGGCCAAGACAGATTTGAGGATTTAAGGGCCTGGTTTGAGTTGTGGAGAGTGCACTAAAGAGTGATTTATTAGAACCAAAAAACACAGGACACGTATCGTTTCATTTGTGACTTGAAATCTTCCATTCTAAGTGGCTGAAAATTCCTCTGAAAATAGGATCTAAAAACCTGTGAGATTAAAAGGCTTCATTAAAACCTTATTGAATTCTTTAAAACCATCTCCTCAAACTAGATGCTGAGCACATTTCTCCCAGACAGATGGGGTTTTATCAGGACTTTCCAGGCCACCACAGGGAAGGGGGGGAGTTTTGCATGGTTTGTCAAGGATGGATAGATGTATAAAAGGGAAGAGGGAGTGGGAGTAGCATGAGGAGATGGGGGTCTGGACTGAGTAAATGCGGGATCATTTTTGCCCAAGGCTCATGGGGCCCCTTATCCAGCTGTGGATTAGGGCTAAATGTGTGTGTGTGTGTGTGTGTCTTCCTTGCGTGCATCAGGCCATGCGTGTATTGCAGTATTTGCATGCGTGTGCTTTACCACGGCTGCACGCCATAAGGTCTGTCATATTTGATTTGTATACGTGCAAGAAGGGAGTGATGATGACCTCCTCCTTCAGCATTGTTCAGTATGCGTTTTTGTATATATTTGTGTGTGTATAGGTGTGTTTGCGTGCGTGAGTGATCGACACACACTTGAGCTGAATGTCTCAGCCCCCAGTGGTACATTCAAAGCCCTTTAGCTGAGGCAGGAAAGAAGAGAGGGATGCAGGAAGGCTGTGGAGATGGGGTGGAGGTGTGGGTCAGGGAGGAGGACGGGTTGGCATTTCAATATCCTGAGAGGATTACTGGCCAGGCTTTAGATGGCTGGTCCCCACGGAGTTACACGGGCCTCTGAGATGGATGCATAAAGGGAGGAGAGGAAAGAGGGATGGATATAGAAGTGGGAAGAGGTGAGCGGTGTAGCATTGTGAACAGAATGCCTTCTGGGTGCAGAGCAAAAGAGGCACAGGGCAAAAAAAAAAAAAAAAAATACACGGATTTTCTCAATAGTGTGCAGTGGAAACTTTTTTTTGAACTACTGTGAATGAAGGCGCTTTCAACCAATAAAGTTTATGGGAACGGTATAAGAAATGTATAACATGTAGCTGTAGAAGTGAGGAGATGAAGGTGTAGGGACAGAAGGAAGAGGATAAAAGGGGAACATATAGAGGCGAAAAGTGGAGGTAAGCGAGTCGTAGGCATAGGGAATATGTTCCAAGTGTAAGATTGTAACTTTAGGGGATGTGATAGCAGATGCATATGAAGGAAGTGGATGTTTAAGTGAAGAAAGGAATATTAACAGAAAGGAGAAACGCAAAGACAGCGATGGGGTTGCCTCTCAAATCCCTCTCAAATGATTTCTGAAGAACTCAGTCTGACCTCTGAGTACATAAATTTGCCACTTCTTTAAGTCTAATACTCAGTTTTTTAATAAAGTTTATTCATCATGATCTGCTGGCAGGGGTGGTTTATATAGATATTTCAGTATCTGTTAAATTCCAGATTCGGAATTACAAGTAGGACATTTTTCCCCACTCACCCGCTTGTTATAGTTCTAAGAATATGACATAAAACAACAGACTAAAAGAGACACAGACTGAAAGCAGCACTGAACTATACACATATTTCTGCGACGGTGTGCAGTAGAATTTTTTTTTTTTTTTTTTTTGATACACTGTGAATGGAGGTGCTTTTAACCATGACATTTTATGGGATGTGTATAAGGAATAAGAGGAGATGAAAGTGGAATGGTGAAGTATAGAAGAAGGGGATGAAAGGAGAAGAAAAAATACAAGTTAGGAAGGTGGGGGAATAGGGAGAATTGGGGAAACAGATGAGCAGCAGGTTGTGTTTCTAAAGTGTTTGAATAAAGCTGTCAAATGAAATGAAAGGAGGTGGAAATTCTGGAAAGTCAAGCAGGGTCAGAAGAAATAAAAAGTAATATGAAGAAACTAGATGTTTGAATGAATGAAAGACTATAATAATAATGAGGAAATATAACCGTGGATCTGAAGTCTCTTATTTTTAAACCTCCTGGTTTTATGAGAGTTACTGTTTGAGTTTCACTATTTGAATATTTGCAAGTTGATGCCCTGAATAGTCTGGAGATCACACTTCCCTGCATCGTGACAGAAAAAAAGAGCTGTCAGGTAATGTCTTTTTTTTTTTTTTTGTTCTTTTTTTTTCCACATTTTTCTAGACTGAATGAGCGCGTCTCAGCTGTCAAAGTACAGAAACTCTACTACTTTGCTATTTAGTTTCCAGTATATGTATAGTTTTTTTTTTCCATTTCACACCCCTCCACCTTCTCTGCTCTCATCCCCACCTCCAGCCCTCTGTGTGGAGGCGTTTGGATCCTTTTTGCCTCCTTAATTAGAAGTGATGGGAAGGTGAGGCTTCAGCAGGCACCAAATGAATAGAGTCATCAAGCTACTTTTCAGGACTATAGCCCAGCCACTTAAGATGCTTTGTCACCCTGTGATGGGAATTTTAATTGCCTACCTCTTTGCTTATAATTGGAGTATATGAAGAGGCACTCCCAGGATCTTTAGTATGTGTGCTCTGTATGTGGATTTACAGTTGTTTCTTGTTGTTCGGAGAATTGATGTAGTCACTTATGAAGAAAAACAAAGCTTGTAGGTAGCTGATGACATATTCAATGCTGTCCTCATAATGGGAGTATTATACAGGGCTTGAGAGCAGTCTTTGATGCACATCTTTTGCCAAACCCCTCTCAGGAGAGAGGCGAAACAAGTGGAAACACAAGCTCTTATCTTCACATAAAGTCTAGACGGAGAAGTTCAAGCTTCAAAATCGTTCTCATCTCTCATTTCCTCACTCTAATACCTTGTGGGGTCTTTATCTTGTCTTGCTTCTTTGGAGAGAGCTTTGCTGTGCTTGTGTGTTCCGTCTTTGTTTTCGTGTTGCTGGAGGGAAGGGGAGATTTTGCGGCGACCTGCTGAGCAAGAGTGAGAGAGAAAGTTGTGTCGAGGTGCAGCTGTCTTTCTGAATGATGGCATACTCCTCTGATTCAACAGCAGGTGGGTGACAGACAGTTCAGCTCATCAGACCAACGCTGCACACATGCAAACACGTGAACACACACCCCTCTTTTTTATCCACGATCATGCGTTTCTTTTATAGAATTTCAATTTGTCTTAAACTTTTGTATAATCCTGGCTTTTGGAACAATATTTAATGTGTCTATTATGCACAAACTTCAAAGATTTGGCTAGTTCTTGTGTTTCTGTGCTCTTATCTCTTTTCAAAACCAAACCCTCATCACAGTTTGGGACTACTTGGTCTCTTATCTTGCACCATAGGCATCACCAGGCTGCATTTAGAGAAAAAAATAGAAAAAAATAATTAAATAACATCTTTACTAATGAAAATACGTCACAAAACACAGGGGATCAATTAAGTTGTGTATAAGAAATGCAAACTTCAATAAAATATCAGCCTTGAAATCAACCAATACATTCACAGGAGTATTTTAGCTTTTCTTATAAATCACCAAGTAGAGCAGTATTTCCACTCTGATGCCCTCTTCTTTCTTCATGCAGAAACAGAGGGATGAGATCATACACAACAAACGAAAGGTTAAATGCTAATTAACATGCCAGGATTAAATCCCCCTTTCACTGTGGATAACTCAGCTCAGCCAGGCATGCCAAAACACTTTATTAACTTCAATATTTACTAGAAAATAATCTGAAAATGCAATTGTGCAGTGTTGCTGTCATCATATGGGCGGCTGCAAAAATTTTGGATGTCATGTCAGTGTGGCACTTTCAATTTTTGTTTATTTAGTTTTTGTTTTTTTTTGCCAACTTTGCTTTTATGCCAATAATGATGCAGAGTTGATGCCTTTATGGACCCAGTTCTCTAAAGTCAGAACAAAGCGTATACTGAACACATTTGCAATGACAGGAACCCAATGTTGACTCTCCCACTTAAGAAAAGGAACCACTTTGATGCTGCCATGACCTATAGCCTCAGCAGTTGATATGTCTATTTTACAGGTCCCTCTATTCTAACTGTACTCTGTACTATCATCCTCAGTTGTGACATGTCTTGAGTTTTTTTGTTTTTTTTTTGGGAGGTTTCTGTAAAGTGAACATGTGCTGCTCTGAATCCTTTTACAATTTAAGCTTTGCACAGATACAGTCTATTAATGTGTGGTCACATTCTGAAAAGCTGTACATCGATAAAGGCCAGCAGAAGCAGCATTATGTAGCGCAGGAGTGGTGTCATCTCTATTGTCAGTCGAGTGCAAGCACTGACAGTGAAAGTCCATAGAGGTTTATGCAGCATACTGCTCTCATGTAGCAGCACTTTACCTAGATATATCTTTAAAATATTTTCAGCATTAATCACTATGAAAGGGGGATAATTTTATTCCCACCGGGGATAAAAATAATTCAGCAGAGGCAGTGATATATGGACCTAAGAGGGGGAAAATCCCCTCCGGCAAATCACATCTAGTTCATCACTGGGAAAAGAAAGTGGATGGAGAGTTTTGTGTGTGCATGCACAGTATGTACGCATTTACTCTCCTTAAAAGTCTGTCAGAGCTTGATAGGAGTTTTCTTCACCTTCAGAGCCAAACTCCTGCAGCAGGCTTGGGTTAGCCTCTCAGTGTGGATCTGTGTCTGTGAGCCTGATCGTGTGTGGCCTGTGTTTTTATTTGTTGGAAGCTCCGGGCAGAAGCTGCCTAGCTTAACAGACGTGTCGTGATCAGACCATGCTCTTGCCTTAAGGCACTCTGGACACAAACAGTGTTCAGAATCAGTCAGTGTGCAGCTGTCAAGAGAGGTTTAAGCAAGTCAGCCCCAGTTGCTCTCGTCCTGGTGGGACTGTGGGAAGCCAGACTTGACAGATTTTTAACCTGGGTAAAGGCAGAGCTTACAGGTCGTTGGTGCTGTATGACATGTGCATTATCCTGAAGTTTCCTCTCAGCAGTCCACCCAAGATGAGGGTTTAATTTGTTGTTGACGTTTAACTGAATTTATGTCAGCATCTTTATTGTGCAGAAACCATTCACTGTCACTCTATGATTTATTTAGAACAGTGTTTTTCAACCTTGGGGTCAGGACCCCATATGGGGTCGCCTGGAATTCAAATGGGGTTGCCTGAAATTTCTAGTAATTCATAAATAAAAAAAAAATCAAAACGTACTTATAAAAAATATATGGTGAGTTGAGAGAGACAATCACAATACAGAAAAGACAAACTCTGAAGCTGAAAGTGAAGCACTGTGGTACTGTTTATCTGTCAAATGTTCATTGTGGTCAGTTTCAGATGCTGCAGCTCTTTCATAATTCATAGTTTGAGTTATTGTTTGTTCAGTATTAATTGTCAGCCTTGGAAATCCTAGCTGGACTGACTGTACATATCCTGACCAAGGAAAATAAAATGCTCCCTTTGTGCAGTAATCTACACCTGGCTTTTCTGCCTCCGTCAATAATAAAATACATTATATAGACTAAATGTCATCTAAAATTAACGTTTATTTGCAACATAGTATAGCAAACTATTACATGATATAAAACAAATTAATTTTTGCAAAAAAAAAAAAAAAGTCTCAGTTTTGAATGTCTGGGGTTACTTGAAATTTGTGATGTTAAAATGGGGTCACGAACCAAAAAAGGTTGGGAACCACTGATTTAGAACCTGGTGTTTCTGCACAGCTGGATTATGACTGTCCAGCCATTGTGATTATATCATACAGTGAGAGACATCTTGTCCCGTTAACTTGTTTGCCTCTGGTCTGGTCTTTCTCGCACCCACCCACCTACTGACTGACACCTTGAATCAGGCTGTCAATGAGACTCTTTTCTCTGTTGCATGCACACACTGGTGATTAGACAGTCAGACTCTAAACATGCACATCAGACCTGGATCCTGCAACGTATAATCTTGTAGTTCACATTGGATTGTTTCCTGACTTTAAAAAGGTAAAAATATCCAACTTTCTGCGTGGGGTTTAACATCTAGACAGGCTTATTTAGACAGCACAAATACCACCACTGGGCTTGTCTTCCTATACCCTATAATAAATGATAACAGCCTCGTAAATGCATATTCTATTCCTACCAACATATATAGTATCTCTTCCTGTCTGCATCTTCTCACCTGGTCTTTAAAGCAGAATGTTCAGTATAGTGTTTTCTCTCCTCTCTCCATCTGCCATCCTTGCTTTTCTTCTTCAGTCCTGATGCTTCTGTATGCAGTATTCAGGGCTTAGCATAATAAGTATATGTATTAGGGATGAGGTGCTCAGACTGCTGGTTGCTGGTTGCTGATAGGACAGATTAGAGTTTGTGGTGTGTGAAGACAGGTTGCCAGATAGCGTTACAACACTGAACGATAAAAAAAAAAAAAAATGATAGCAACAGATGTAAACCGCAAACTGCACTGCAAGATATTCAGTTCTGGGTGGCGTTGCTATATGTATAGATACAGCATTAAGTTAAGATACTGTCAAATGCATACACGTGTAATGGAACCATATGGTAAATATCTTGAAAAATAAAGCTGTTTTACTATATTCACAATAATATAGCACTGTATATTAAGATATACATATTCATTACTAAGTGGCAGCTTATTAGCTTGCATATTAGTAGTAGTGTTGGCACATTATTAGTCATACTAAAGCATATATTACTGTCTTACTCTGCATAAGTATATTCAGTCATGCTGAATAAGAACATTTCCCCTAAATAACCTATTTGTAGCTTATTAATATTATTTCAGGAAGTTGCTGTACTTGAGTTATGACCTTAATATGCTTTGCTCAGTCTGGGAATTATAAACTAGGAGGAAGACCCATTATGAGCAAAAGGTTTCATGATTGTAATTCATTTAAAACAAGTTCCTTATTTACTCCTTATTATAGTAGTTACGGAGGAGGTTACTGAGGGAAAACCATTATATATGAACCTTAATATAAACTCTGTCCTAAAACACTGAAGGATAAAATCAGAATGAACTTGAGCAACTACTCAAAGTACATGGCTATAAATAAGTGGAAATGCTTTAAAAACCCCTGCCTATATGAAACTTTAACGGCATTATTAAAGGAATCTGTAAATGCCCACTCCTTAGGGAGTATAGAATCACTGACAGAAATGCTTGCAGCAGAAGGTGTAAAAAAAGCTCATGGGACAGCAAAACCAAAGCAAAGTAAATGTTCCCACTCCTCTGCTGTCATTCACATGAATCGTTGCACTATCCGTTTAACCCCAGGTGGAAGCCAGTGGTGTGTGCCCAAGGGGAATGGCACTCTTGCTTCCTGTTAACCCTTCTGAACAAAACATACCTGACAGTTACAGCTCTCTAAATCACTCCAGCCTACAGCCTAGAGCACATACTCTCTCCAATATGGCCTCCTCTTTCCGAGCATACATGCAGTCACTGAGTCTGTTCATTATGCACAGGCACATGGAAACTCACAAGGTCCCAAATGCCGCCACATGTAACCGTGGTGGAGATGGTAAGAAGTAGAACAATGAAATCCCCTCCTGACATGATGGATGTCGTCTCAGCAGAAGCACAAACAGACCTGTGGGAAACGACGATTCCCGCGGGAACAGAGATGGAGACCGAGCTGTGTTGGGAAAATGGAGCGATAAGGAGATGGAGAGACGGCGAGAGAGAGAGCAAGAGAGAGATTTTCCAGAGAATGGACCCTTGGAAGTGTGAAAGAGAAAGGGGGAAAAGTAAGAATGTGTGTGAGATGTTCAGCCCAGCTTGTGCTGCCGCCCCTGGGGAGAGCAGCTCCTCTGCCTGTCTCCTTTGATAACGAAACAGAGATGCCAGTTGCACCTCAGCTGCCTTTGTACCCATGGAAGCAAGGGCCTACAGCACAGCTGCCATTTTATGCCAAAGTTTATTCATAGATCCTCCTGCCATAGAGACCTGAGCACAGAGTCTGCAGCATGGCAGACCTGCTGTGGTATCAAGAACTTGTTTCAAATTAAAACTTAAAGGGACCAATGCATAGAAACAGACTAAGGCACATGTGTCAAACATTCGGCCCGGGGGCCAAATCCGGCCCGCCAAAGGGTCCAATCCGGCCCGCAGGATGAATTTGTGAAATGCAAAAATTACACTGAAAATATTAATAATCAAAGGTGTCAAAATCATTGTAATTCAAGTTCCTCATACAGACACATACAGTCTAATTAGATTTCAAGTGGGTTAGAACCAGTAAAATATTATAATAACCTATAAATAATGACAACCCCAAATTCTCTCTTTGTGTTTTTTGGTGTAAAAAATTAAAATTACATGAAAATGTTTACATTACCAAACTATGCTTTTACCAAAAACATGAATAACCTGAACAAATATGAACAAATGGAAATGTCTTCCATCCATCCATTATCTTCCACTTCTTCCAGGGCACGGGTCGCGGGGGTAACAGTCTAAGCAGGGACGCCCAGATTTCCCTCTCCCTAGACACCTCCTCCAGCTCTTCCGTGGGGACCCCGAGGCATTCCCAGGCCAGCCGAGAGACATAGTCTCTCCAATGTGTCCTGGGTCTTCCCCGAGGTCTCCTCCCGGTGGGACATGCCTGGAACACCTCCCCAGGGAGGCGTCCAGGAGGCATCCGAAACAGATGCCCGAGCCACCTCAGCTGGCCCCTCTCGAAATGTCTTAAGAAAAGTTAATGCAATTTTACCAATATTCTGCCTGTTGCTAAATGTTTTGTGAGATTGTAATGCACATGTGTAAATGATAAACTGATAAACCGAGACAAAATATGGTTAAAATTGCACTTGTTTTTCTTAAGACAATTCAAGTTCAAGTTCATTTTATTCAGATTTTTAAGGAAACTTTGTAGATGTAAACCTGATCATAATATAATTTTATTTTTTTCACTGTTATTATTTTACTGGTCCGGCCCATTTGAGATGAAATTGGTCTGAATGTGGCCCCTGAACTAAAATGAGTTGAACACCCCTGGACTAAGGCGTGTAATGAGTCACTCGGCACTGACTATTGGTCATCGGTAGTGCATCTGTTGTGCGATACTGTGGACTGTGGCTATTGTATTAGTACAAAAAGTGGTACTCCAAAAAAATCATGCGTAAGTGGAGGTTTTCAACATCTCTAATTGTTAGTCACAAGCAGTCATAATGTTACCAGAATCAACCACATGAATCTCTTAAAATACAGCAACTACTGATCTTGAGCAAAACAGAGATTTTCCTCTTATCCTGAAAGAATAGAAAATCTGAAAATGAAAACCTTTCTTCATAATTTTTTATCTGATCAATCCTTTTGTTCAAAGAAAAAAAGGAACAGATTCAAAAACACGATTTGGCAAGAAATGGTAATAAGACCAGTCATAAAATGGGGTATTCATATTTTGGCCTTTTTTCCACTATTGTTTCTGATGTTAGAGTGGAGAGAGAGAGAGAGGATGACATTCCACAAAGAGCAACACATGCTCTACCATGGGTTTCTCTGCATGTACTACACATTTGATAAAAGGTGTATCCGTGTCCTGTACAGTTACATTTTGTACCAAGAATACATGATACTCTTTATTCCCTCATTTTGCTCTGATCAGAGAGTCAATAGACTATGAATAGGAGTAATTGTACATGTGCCGCTCTGCGTTCATACTGGATTTAAGGAACTATATGTCTGCGACAAGTGCCTATCAGTATGTCTGCCATGAGATTTCTGTTATACGATGAGGCTTTGAAAATGTCTTCTAGGTACTTCCACAGCAAACCCGGAGAGGCTTATTGCACAGAAGGCCATCACCCCTTCTATATTTCTTTGAAAATCATTGTGGGAGTGTGTGTGTCTGAGTGTATGTGCGCAGATGGAAAGTCATTTAAGGCGACAGTCGGCATCGATCTCATCCTCTCAAATAGAAGAAGAAACTACACACAACATACCAGCCATTTGTTGCCACAGAATCTACTCTCTACCTTGTGTTGAAAACATCGGCACATGTGCACGTTTTCATCTGTGTATTGTTGAATATCTTGATTTTTAAGAAGCGGACTAGAAACAGACAAAAATGACGTAAGAAGTGAAGATAGTATATCTTTTTTTTCACTTTTATTTGGATTCACACAGTCTACTTACTATACATTACATACTATCGATCATATTAAATAGAGTCCTATTCATTTCATTCACAGTGAATCTTTTCTGAGTTTTATTGTGGCCACAAATCTTAGTGCCTACTTTACAGCTGCAGATAATGTAAAAACTATTTTAATCAGTGGCCAATGTATGTATTTGTATTAATTTTCAGCTGTCCATTTCACCTTTACACCTTGTTGTTTTTTTTGTGTTATTTGTGCAGAAATAGCTAAATAACTAAGTATCAGTTCCCTGTATACTGTAGAACTTGTGTCTGTAAAGGTTTATAAATCAAAATTATATTTTCTGCTTGTGATCATTGACTTCTGTATAATTTATTTTAGCGTCTGTCATCTTCCATCCATTTCTACAGCTATACTCTCCCACAAATATGTATGTATAGCTTACATAACGTTGCATTTTGTTGAAGGAATCATCAGTTTTATAAATGTTTTTATAGGAAACATAAGAAAACCAGAAAAGAAGAAAACTTTGGAACAAATGGTTGATCAAATATCTATCCATACCAATGTTACACTTAGGGAAATGCATGACAAACACAGCTGCCTTTTCCAAGTATAGCAAGAATTCATCAGCCCATAGATTTAAGGGAAAAAGTCATTCTCTCCATATTTCAAACCATAGTAATAATATGCATGTTGTCACGCTTTGCTGACTATTCTGCTCTTTCTGGCTGGCTGCTAATAATATCTTTAATAAATATAAGTCATATACCACTATATGAGCTCCTATATAGTTAAAATCAATAGTAGAGAAAGAACAATCACTTCTTTCAGCAAAAAGTATAACCAGTGTCTCCACGTTTCCTCCAACATAGGAAATAATATCCAATTAGTAGCCTGTACAGAGCACATGTTCAACCATCCTTCCTCCAAAATGACAAGTCCAGACTCTTTCTTTCATTTTAGTTGAGTGTTTCTTAATGTTCATATCATTGTTTCTATAATTTTATTGCCAATTCCTCTAATTTGCATTTAGCAAACTTGACTTCTGCTTTAAAGGGGCTAAATACAATAGTGATATTCTAAATTCTCAACAACAGAGGAAAGTCATGTATCAGAAAATAACCACCGATGAATCAACGCTTTTTATCCACGGTCTGTATGACTCACTGAATAAAGTATAAAGCTTCTTACACACATCTGTACTATAGTATCATCAAGTTTACTTCTTCAAGCAAAAACTTAGTGTGCGTGTGTGTCTTATAATCTTCATGTGTAGCATCAGCTGATTATAGACATTATAACTCTGGTTTTAGACAGAAAACAGCCACAGTAAAACCACAAATCACTTTTTTTTTCCCGTACAGCTTGTGTTGTCAATAGCTGACTTCTACAAAGCTTCTCCAGCCTCCTTGATCCTTGGTTTTCGATGTGCATTTAAGGAAACGGAGACATCTTTCAAGATGTCACCATCGAACATCAAGGAGTCAAGGATCCGAAGAGGCAGAAAATAAGGAATTGAGAAGAAGCTCTTTTGTAATACAGAGCAGTCTCATGGAACAGAAGAGATCATCACAAGTTAGACTGGATAAATGTATGTTTGTTATTCCATAGTAGGTAGAGCAGGCTTTCTCTCTGGACAGTGGCATTTTAACAGTAACAGTGGTTACACTAAGTTCAAATTGATGTTAAAGGAGTGGTTCCAGGCACAACAAACCCTGCCCTTTGCACGTATTGTAGCTTATTTTGGCATTGATCCAGGTGATGTCATCATGTCTATGCATGTGCTGATGTCAGTAGATCAAATGCCTCTGTATACAGGGTGGGGAAGCAAAATTTACAATATTTTGAGGCAGGGATTGAAAGACAGTGTATGACCAATTTGTTTATTGAAAGTCATGAGAATTTATTTGCCACAAGATAATTTACATAATAGTAAATGTTTTTATTCTGTGTGTCCTCCTTCTTTCTCAATAACTGCCTTCACACGCTTCCTGAAACTTGCGCAAGTGTTCCTCAAATATTCGGGTGACAACTTCTCCCATTCTTCTTTAATAGTATCTTCCAGACTTTCTCGTAATAGTTTTGCTCATAGTCATTCTCTTCTTTACATTATAAACAGTCTTTATGGACACTCCAACTATTTTTGAAGTCTCCTTTGGTGTGACGAGTGCATTCAGCAAATCACACACTCTCTGACGTTTGCTTTCCTGATTACTCATATGGGCAAAAGTTTGTGAAAAGGTATGGATAATAGTGTTAGGTATGATTATGACATCAATATATGTTTGGTTTCAAAATAATTGACGTAGTGCCTGCTGAGAAAAAACAACTAAATGTTCATTGTAAATTTTGCTTCCCCACCCTGTAGGTGCCAAGTTTGGAGTAAATTGAAACAACATTGATATTTTTATAGACATGTGAAATTTTGTCCATTATGAGTAAATGAGGGAAGAAAAAAGATTTTAAAAATTCAGAAAATATTTGAACTTTTACCTACTTTTCCTAAAATGTAGTGACATCTATTCTGGGTCACTGGCAATCTGTAAACCCAATATGGTATGAATTCAACCATTAGTTTTGCTGCTAGAGTGTTAACAAACAAAGAAACAAACCGAACCAAAAACAATACCCTTTGCCTCTCCTTCGGGGGGTGGGGTAAAAAAGGAAATGCTATATCATTAGCTTGTTTTCCATATTTCCCATCATGATTCTATGTTTTTTTTTCCCCTTTCAACATAGCCACACACCGCTATACCACCACATAACCGCTATCATCAACCTAGAAGGCAATTTTACACAACAGTTGCACGTACACATACAGGCCAATCATTCTGTTTAGAGTTTCTTTTTTCACCATTCAGCCTGATTAGGCAGAAATGAAATGCAATGATAGATTCAGCACTTACTCTCTCTCACACACACACACACACACACACACACACACACAGCAAATACCCGTCATTCCTCCATGATGCAAAAAGTCACAGAAGTCACCATCAATAATGGATAATACCTGTGTTTTCAGTGACATCAAAAACACACACAGATGGAGATGGGCAGTGGGTGAGCGATACAAACAGTTCGAGTGTGTCTTTGATCTGCTGCCTAAAATGACTTTATTATCCTGCTGTTTGAGAGGAGGGCTGAAGGAGCTGCACAGATGCTTTGCACGTGTATGTGTCATTTTGTCTGTGTGTGTGTGTTCATACTGTATAGTTATGGCTGTGTGCAAGTGACAGGCTGAACATATTCATTAGCGTGCGAGTTTTCATCAGGCAGGAAAAAAATGATGGCTAAAGGTCAGAAAAGAAGGGAACTGATGGAGTGGCTGAGGGGAGAAAAAGCAGATGGCAAACTGGAATAGAGGCGGGGACATAAAGAAACAGCAGGAATCAGGAAAAGGGACAGAAAATCTTGTAAAATTGTGTCTCTGTGACAGGCGTATATTGAAAGTCCTTTAAGTAAGTGATAAATGGCAATAATTATCATCCACTACCAAAAAAAAAAAGTGACAGAAACATGTTGAAAAGAAATGCAACACCCCTTGCATTCTCCGCCTCTAAATCTAACCCTAATGGCCTTAATGGCACAGCTCCTCCCAAATACAAAGGCCTTTTCCTTGAGCGAACTGCACCCCTTTATTTTCCTACTATTTTTGAGTGACAACCTATTTTGCTACTTCATTAAAAATGGCATAATTAGCACTTAAGAAAGAGTGGGTGGTGCTTTCTGATTATCATACTATGCGCTGCCTGTCATTTGTTGACAGAGAGACAAAGGGCCAGTCTTTCCCCCAGTAATGAAATTGTTTGCTTAGTGAGCCAGTGCCATTAGAGGCCACGTCTAAATTTAGAAAGCATGGTTTTGTATGATAATTAATCTTCAGTTATGATCAATAGGAGATGAAATATCTGTCAGGACACATTTCACTGCGACTCTCCTCGATTGAGTCAGAAAAAGTTCTGAGGTCAGTTTAATTGAGAGAAACATTGAGTTTAGGCTGAGCGTCTTCATCCGTTAGTCTCATGTCGATACAGAGTTGTCAGTCAATCCATATCTGTATTGATCTATTGTCAGTCTCAACGTACTGACCCGAGGGCTGTTCAATGCCACACACATGCATATTCGCAAACGAAATGCATGCAGCGTTTGTCCATTCATGGACCTTTGAGTGGGATGAAGCTGTCTGCTCTAACGCGTCTCAGTCTGAATAATTAATCATTACCTTTCTTTGCTACCTGCTTCTGTCTTCCTCCTCTATCCCCCTTTGTTCCTCACCTCTTTTTCAATCCTTCGTGGACTCTCCCATCTGTCCTTTAATGCCCACACACTATTTTTTTCCCCTCTTTTTTAGTTCTTTCACTTTAGACATGAGAATACAATCGGGTATATATATCAATGCCTAGTTTCTGGCAAAATCCACCCTCTACCAGAATTGACTCTATTCCTCCCCTGATATTCAAGCTTTGTAAAAAGTAGAAATACAGGGGAGTAAAGACTCTTTCTGATGTCCTTGAGAAAACTCCTCAAGCTATTGTATTTGTGCTGAATGAGAGTAGAATCCCTGAACTCATATCTTATTTTATCTTCTCTCGCCGCCTTCTCTCTTCTTTATCTGTGTAGCACCATCTCTGATCAGTGAGCTGCGGGCAGAGAAGATCGAGCAAAAGAGCATCACGCTGGTGTGGAAGGAGCCGTCTTACCCGAACAGCAACCGCACGGAATATGAAGTCAAATACTATGAGAAGGTAGATCTACTCTCATCATTACCAGCTCTTTTTATGCATTTATGTTTGTCTGTTCAAGTTTGGTTTGCACAATATGAAGAAAATCTGCAATGTGCAGTAACATAGTTGAGTATTACAATATAAACATGGTTCCCACAGGGTCTTGAGTTTACAAATCTGCAATTAATAAGTCTTTAAAAGGTATTGAATTTAACATGGTAGATCTTAAGTTATGTTCCCATACACTTGTTCGCTTTATTGTGTTTAAATGTGTCTGTTAAATGTCCAAGCTGCAAAGAAAGTAACACTCATCTACTCAGTTCCACCCCTTCCAACCTGACAATTTATATTGAAATTTGGAACCAATTGTCGCTGAATTTGCAGAAATTAATACTGATCATTCAACACATGCACAACCATTAGTCGCCTGAGAAAGCTGACTTTGGGAACTTAAAGGAATTCAATTCAACTTTATTTATAGAGCACATTTCATACACAAGGCAGACTCAATATGCTTCACAACAGGTATATAACATAGAAACATTAAATAAATAAATAAATAAAGTTGGATATGAAAACGAGCAACAGTCAAATAAACAGTAGAAGAAGGGAATTATTGTCCTGGGCATCCTCCGTCCTTAAACCCTCCTTCTCGGTAAAAAAAAAAAAAAATCCAAAAACCCAGTGGGAAAAGAGAGACCTCGATGAGAACCACAGTGATGGAGAGATCCACTCCCATGGACGGACAGGCTGTAGATGCACCAGGACTGATGGACGTCCATTTGCAGATGTAGTTCCAGTCTGTAAAGATGCAATAGGGTGGGGGCCCATGAGGGGGTCCATCTAGTCAGATGAGATTGGTGAGGGTGAGGAGGTTCATCCAGACAGGAATGGCTCACAAGCAAAAAGTAAGCATGGGGAAGTGCAAATTTAATAATGTTTGGGTGGAGAAAAGGTCATTCTCCACCTGATTGACACAAATGGAGGGGAATGTGTTTGCAGCTCCTTGCACTTTGTACAATAAATCAGTTCAACTCAACAATGGGAACGATGGGAATCAAGCCGTTGGAGTAAATAAATACATTTTCCCAAATTGTAGGAGTCACAAATTTTTGCCAGTATGGCTGTGAAATGGGCCTTAAATTCTGTTTCAAGTTGACTTAAAAAGGTCTTCAAAAGTCTTAAATTCAACTTGTAGAAACCTGTAGGAACCCTATATAAACTCATATCATATCACCATAAAATTAGCCCTAATTAATCACAGCACAGTGTCCAGCTTTGTCAATGGCCAGCTGTAAAAGCATGATCCATGTTTCCAGGGCTTCATTCAATAGGGTAAATGTCTATATGAGTAAATAGCATGATTATTATTATTTTATTAACTCTTTTTTGCAAGGGTTGAACTTACACTACTTGACTTTATGAATGAAATCTATCATTAAACCACTTCTAAGGGTAAGACATAGAAGATAAGTTAAGTGGAGTAATGAGGAAAGGCCTCAACTCTTTTGTTGTGTTCTATTATTGTAGTTTCAACGTTCAAACTGAATTACAGTGGGAACCTGATATATGTACCTGTAACTATATCACAATAGGAAGCGACGCTACAAAACTGTACACAATTATCAAAATGTGTTACATATGAAATGATGGAGACAAAGGTTACACATATCTTAAATTATACATGCACAATGCAGAACATTGATCACACATCATCTAAACTGTGCTGGCATGAGGGTACATTCACACCCCCATGGTTTGGTTGGATGTTACTAAAAATCACTCACGTCCTCTTTGTTTAGAATCTATAATTTTCACACCTAGTATACACACAAGGTCCAACATTGTGTGTATTCTAGGTGTGAAAAGGGACATTCCACAACTAGAGACCGTGCATAGAATTATAGCATTGGCCTTCCCATCAGCCAAACACATTATTTTAATGAACTGGAACCAATACAAACCAATTATCAAAAAAGACTCTAAGTAATGTACTAATTTAATACTAATATTTCATTACATACTAAAGGCACTTAAAATGTTGGAATATGTTTGTATGGTTTGATGTACTATTAAAACAGCGGTAGTTGAAGTATTGAGGTCAGTTACTGCAGTAACACTAACTTTTCAGAGAAATGTAATGGAGTAAAAAAGTACAATGTTCACTTTTAACAAGTTAGTGAAATATAGGAGTATAATGCTGCATAAAATAAGGAAATACTCAAGTAAAGTATAAAGAACTGTAACACTACACTAAAAATCATTAATTACATTTCACCACGGTCAGTATTGAAAATGTTATAGTGTGTTATTCAGTATGGTTTACTTTCTTTGTAACATTTGTTGGCCTGTTGAAACGCAGAAACATTGACTTCTGTTTACATGTTTCTCACTTGGGAAGGGTGTAATCAATTCTTCAGTTTTTCCTATAGGACAGCTCATCAGAAGTTTGTTTAAATTGACGTGTCCTCATTGATTTTCACCACAGAAACTATGATTTGTGGATCTCATTCCCACATGTGCTTTATTTTTTCAGCACTAATTCAGTTTCTTGGTGTGATCAAAACAGGTTCTACTCTGTTTCACATGATAAATCCCCCATAAATGTTTAGTACACTTGTAAAAAAAAAAAAAAAAAAAAAAAAAAAAAAAAGATGTATTTTATTGTGTAATTGAAGAGCCACCGATGCACACATTTCACTGTATATTACTGCCATATTCTCTTTAGCAGTTATTGGTAACAAGTGTAATTTCATCCCCCTTATCACATTCATTTAACATAGCACTTAGTCAGATTGTGGCCTCTTCATCACCAGTCATAGTCTTCACAGTAAATCTGTCATGCACATAAGCCACATCTGTCACACTCACACGTCTCCATTTTCATACGCTGCATTTGCAGGCGATGCCAGGTCTTTGTATTTGGCTGTGTCGTGCTCTCACCCAATTTCACACCACCTTCTCTTCTCTATGCTTCACCATATTTAATAAAGCCATGCTCCTTACTGCTGTACTCCCACATATTTAGAAAAAAAATGTATATACTGTATATATATAATACCATAGAAGAGGGATGGAATAAGTAAGATACAAGGAAATAGAAAAGATAGCACGGTGTGTGGAGCAATTTGAAAGAATTTGATGCTTGTGCAGTGACTGAGGAATAGAAAAGGCTAGAGAGGGTATTAGGGAACGATAACTTGGCGGAAAGATGCCTGCAAGTGGAAAAGCACAAGTGAATAAAGATAGTTTGTGAGAGTATATGCAGGAGAAAGCAGCAAGGGTGAATTAGATAAAAAGAAAAAAATAGGTAGAGCATAACACAGCCAGAAAGTAAGATTGCTAAAAGGTCTTGGATGAAAAGGTAATACAACTATACTGCAACAAAACCTATTTGCTCATGGCCTTTTTTTCCCTTCTTTTTCATCACAATGTTTTGCAGAATAGATCTGCGTAATATATGGGTCGATATATTAATAACTGGCCAAACCATATGTAGCCCATGTGGTATTTAAACATGCCCAATCTGGATGACATATGGGGTACGAGTGCTTAACTTGAGGAATAACAAACAATACATAGAGCTAGAAAGAATGAAAAAGGAATGATTCATAACACTGCTGACAAATTCACTGTTTATTCATAAAGTGATATTGCACTGTGTTTCATGTGGGTGCTGTTGTTGTTTTCCTCCCACTAATCTTTTCCAGGAACTGCATGTTTTCCACTTTCTTCTCTCCATCCTCCTCTTTGTCACATATGAACTCATTCTACAGGAGGAGCTTTTAATCTTTCATTGTTTCAGCCGCCGTGTCCCTCTCTCTGCCGTTCTACTTCAGTCATTCTCTGTCCTTCCGCTGCTATTGTTTTAGTAAGATGAAAAAGCAATAAAGATCACACATGCAGCTCCAAATCCTCATTTCCTAATTCACGTAGCATTGAATGCACACATGAATGCTCTCATGAACATGCCTAATCACGCTCATGCTTTACAATGATTACCTTTTTTTTTTTTTCTTTTCTCCCCTTGCTTATAAATTAGATTGAACATCAGTGCTGTGTACAAGCTTGGCTGAAGTGATCTTATTGACATGCAAACACATGAAATGTAACAAGGGCTGTTTGTTGATACAAGGCGATAATGTGAAACGAATAGCAGTGTGCAAGTAAAGGCAAACATATCAGACAAGTGAAGTAATTATGATAATGTGTCGCTTACTTACTGCCCCCCTTGAGCCCACTTGTGCAAGGTCTGACTCATTCTTCCATAGAGAGGAACACAAGGACACCACCTTCACTTTAGTTTTAATCACCTCTCTCACAGATCTCTTGAAGTTTCTTCCATAAAATATATCAAGTGAATTTGTAGCAAAGTTTTGAAAAGTCTGAAAAATGAAATTATATGCGTTTCCATAAACTGGTTCGGAGCAAATAATGTAGGCTGTGTTGTGTTGTCAGCATGTGGCATGGCTCTGTTAAAATGAACAGCGGAAAGAGAGCGTTATGTTGTTTTCTAAATAATAATAATGAATAATTTGGCCTCCTCATCAGTCCACATGACCTATTCTACCGGATTTATTTTCACACTTAATCAGCATACCTGGGGAGACGGAGCACACAGCTGAGCAGTTAGCTCACTTGAGATAAATGTTTGCTATGTCAGAATTTATTTATTCATTTAAAAAAAAAAGTGTTTCCATTTTCTCTGTGCAGTTTGCTCTTTTCCAAAAAGAAACTGCAAAAACTCCTTTAACTGAGTAAAACAAACTTTTTTGCACTTTTTTTTGTATTTTCCCATTTCTATAAATATTTTTCATTGCAAAATTTCCAATTGTGCATTAAATATGTTTAAAATACCCCTACTGTCAGTTTATTTTTCTTCATGTGACACATTAACTTAACTCTTGTACCTCACTTTGTATGTTCTTAGAGGACAAAAATGTCTTAAACTATTATAATTCTGATCATCACTACCACATTTTGGGCAACACAGTGGTGCAGTGGTTAGCGCTCGTGCCTCACAGACAGAAGGTCTTGGGTTCGATTCCAACACCAGTTGACGGGGGGTGGGACCTTTTCTGTGTGGAGTTTGCATGTTCTCTCCGGGTACTCCGGCTTCCTCCCACCATCCAAACACATGCACTGATAGGTTAACTGGTTAATCTAAATTGCCCATAGGTGTGAATGTGAGAGCGATTATTTGTCTCTATATGTTCAGCCCTGTGATGAACTGGCGAAATGTCCAGGGTGTACCCCGCCTTTGCCCGTAAGTAGCTGGGATAGGCTCCAAGTGACACCCGTGACCCTAGTGAGGATAAAGCGGGTTCAGAAAATGAATGAACTACCACATTTTCATTTATTTTGGAGAAATGAATAGTTTTCTGTATACTTTTCAGTCATCTGACTCTGGGGTATGCCAGTTGTTATTGCCCACACTGAACTTGATGCATTTTTACTTTGCGAGTTCCCACTTCAGTGTCCTCTTCCTAAAACCACTATAAAAATGCTGTAAAAACACAGGGTAAAAGAACTCCGGCTTCTCGACCTGTCAATTTTCAGACTCTTTGAGAATGAAGTTTTTACTCCTCTCTTCCACTCTCAATAAATGCATCCACTTATTACCGAAGGCTTTGGTTCAGAGTCAAAATGGCCCCTCATGTCCCACAGCATCACAAACTGTGCCTTGGAATGAACAAGGCATCTCACAAATGGATTCCACCTACTCGTCTCACTCCTCTCCTCCTTTGTTTCTCTGTCTCTCGCTTCTCTGTCTCTGCAGGAACAAAAGGATCAGAGTTATTCGACTGTCAAAACCGCAGTCCCACGGATCAGTGTCACTAACCTCAAACCTGGCACTACATATGTCTTCCTCATTCGCCCCTTCTCCACGCCGGCCCCCTCCTCACCCCTGTCCTCTTCCCATCTCTCATCCTCCTCTTCTTCTTCTTCATCCTCTGCCTCCTCATCATCCTCCTCATCCATTTCTTCATCTTCCTCCACTTCTTCATCGGCCTCTTCTTCATCCTCCTCATCATCATCCTCCTCCTCCTCTTCGTCTCCGCCGCCAATCGACTACGGTGCATACAGCGCTCCCCTGGAGCTGCAGACTCTTGGAGAGTGTGAGTAGCCGTTTTTCGCCTCCTCCCCCTTTCTCCTCCTCACTTTCCCTCCTTTTCCTGTCACTCCCTCCTTTCAGCAGCGCCAGGCAGATTGGGATGGGGGTTTGTATAGGCACTGGGCCAACCCCATACAATGTTCACGCTGCTAGAGTGAGTGAGAAAAGGAAAAGGAGAAGGAGATGTGACTGTCTGAGAGTATGTGTGAAGATTCAAGATTTTACCAGTAAGCTGTGAAATGGTTCTTTTTGGTGCAAGTTGATATTGTGTCCCTTGTGCCATCTCGGAGCTGTTTGTGACTGTGTGTCTTTGTGTACAGTATGTATGAGCTTCAATCCTTGTAGAGCTCATGATTTTTTTTTTTTTTTTTCCCCTGAACCTTTTATTTATCCAGGAAAGGGATTTGTTGAGTATACAGAGTGTTACTGCAGTCAGCTGCTTCACACCGTTTATACAGTTTATCTCATCTGAGAGCTGTCCTGTGCAACAGCTATCTTTTTATTGTGGTCCAATAACAATAGCTCTGCCAGATGGGGTTTCACTCAAAATGTTTCTGTTGTTTTTCCTTTGTTAGGGTGAGTTACACAATCACTTCTGTAGCTCATGTTTATCTCCACTGCTACATTTATCCCGGAGTAGATGAACTCTAAAATACATGATAATAGCCCGCAGTAATATACACATCCATGCGTAGAGGTCAGACTTGCAAAAAGCTTTTAAACAATTTAAGGTGTGTGCCAGCATCAGCCATAATTACGCAATCATTACATTTATCTGGCATTTGAAAGTCACAAAAACAAGTGGAAACTAAGTGGTCCATTACTACTGGCCATGGGATGCTTCACAGCTTTACCATTACAGTTAATACATTGTTGAGGGAGAGTAAAACAGATTATGTGTTGTAAAGGTTTCCCAAATGGTATAATATTGTGACTGAACATGCAGGGAATAGTAAACAAACATGACACTTTGTATTCTGGCACAAATAGTCACTATTTTGGTGTCGCTTATTGCGTAAATATTAGCACTATATTTGCTTTTTTATTAGCTTATTTATTCATAACTCAGGATAAGTTCTCCATTTTGAAGTGAGGTCTTGCTTATAATTAATTCACTAATGGTTTGACACTGAACTTGTGTGGGTTAATACATGTCAACCTATTAGTTATGAGCGAGACCCCACTCTAGACTGGAGAACAGTCCACGTAGGAAGGACTTAATTTAGAGCTATTCGGGCACTGTTTGTTAAAGATGAATAGGCCATATTTGTTAAGTGCTGTGAAGGCAGAGCAGCTATTCTTACATTATTACCTTATCTCATGTCCAGCAAACAATAACTTCCTTATTTGCTATGAATAAGCAGTAATTAGGTGGTAAACCAGGGTTCTTTATTAATGACTAATAAAGTACAAATATGCTAATAATATGCATACTATTGTGCCTGTAAATGGTGAATATACACAATGTGGACAAAAGTATTGGGACATGTTGAATTCAGGTTTCATCTGTAAAAGGGGTTGGAGGTAGTCACGGCTACATTGTTCTAATTGCTCTGCCTTTACATTTCTGAAGTATTGGTTATTTTCTGACCATGTATCATCATTTTGAAATCACAAGCTAATGTCTATTTCATTCAACTGCCAGGAAGAAAAAGTAGCCTTCAGCCTTCATAGACCTAAAAAGCCACTGGTATCAAAAGCATCTACTGATCTAAAGTGTTGAATAACTTTTGAACCACTAATTCTATAAATCCAGTTTAATAACTGAGGTAAAATACAGTTTCTCAGCCTTTCATATATGACCCATTTGGATGTTCAGAGGCTTTGTAATAAAGGTACAAATCCTATCATCCTCTGCAACATTGATTCACCACTAAAACCCATGTGCCCATGTAATTTGACAAATGACAATGGTTGTAGATGCTTTTGGCTTCTGTTTTACAGTAGCTTTCTCTGTTTTGACATAATAACATTTGAATTTACTCTGATCTTTTATAAAAACCTACACGGTCAGTAAATTAAATACAGAAAAATACTTGACTTTCACTGAAAACTGCTAAATTCAGATGGTAGTATTATAATAAATAGTGATAAATCACTTACAAAAGGGTAAGTGTAGAGAAAAAAAATCATGTAAGTCACCACAAAAAATAGTTCTACATCTTTAATGGTTAAACTTCAAAGAAATATTGATTGATAAACATGTGTCCCAATATTTTTGTCCATATAGTACATGTTGGAAAATATAAAGTCTTTTTCACTTTAACCCATGAAGACCCAAACATCCACCAACGACCAAAATCATCTACTGATATAAACTGTTTAGTCCCTGTTGATCCACTAATTCTATCAATCCATGTAAATAATTGGTGTAAAATACAGTTTGTCATCTTTTCATGGTCATCAGATATGACCCATTTGGATGTTCAGAAGCTCCATAGTGAATCTGGAAACACCATCATCTTCTACAACATTGATTCACCAGTAAAACCTATGGAGTTGGATCAATGACAGTGGATGGACACACTGGGTTTATGTTCAGTTAATGATAGATTTCACTATAAACGTCACTTTTTCTTCAAATTTCTCTATTCTTGATAATAGTAGCCCTCAACTTTAATCTGAGCTTTTCTGGACATCTACATGATTAGTAAATTAAATGTTGGAAAATACCTGATTTTCCCTGAAAAATAAAACACAATTACAATAGATAATATTATAATAAATGGTGATAAACCACTTAAGGATGGCTAAATATAGAGAAAAATTAATTTGGGAACTGGCACAAATGTCACACTGGGTCCTTATGGGTTAAGTTTCACTCCAATGAAATCATATTTCCACGTGGTCATTGTTTAAATGTGATTATATGTTGAATCATGTAATTGTTGTGAAATGAATCCCATATGAAGGTATAATTGGACCTGGGTAACACTATGTCCCCAGCTCCATTTGTCTAGAGGCTTTTCTTACATTTTGCCATGTCTCTATACATGTGTAATGAGTATTTTTTTTTTTTTTTCGGTTGTTTATTCCAGTGGCGCTGGCGTCCAGCGAGCAGAATCCAGTGGTGATCATTGTTGTTGTATCCGTGGCTGCCCTGATCATGTTGCTTTCAATGGGAGTTGGGCTGCTCATCTGGAGAAGGTAGATATGTATTTAAAGCCTTAAACACACACACACACACACAGGAAATACAAATCAGTCCCGGGTGATTCACCAAATGTTGTTCTTTGGATCATCATATCATTGCTGGATTTTTACTGCCCATAGCATGTTTTATGTGTACAAACACTCAGTCATATCCTCCGTCAACTGTCAACTGTCACACGCTAGTCCATAATAATCCAGATTAGTGTAATCCAATGATATTAGTCCCTCTGTGAAAGGAAGGTGCAGTGGCATTGAGAGAATTACTGAACACCATCATGAGTAGGAGTCAGCATCTGCATATGGAAGAGGACTTGATATTAGTCATGTCTGCTTTTTTTTGTTCTTGTTTTTTTTTTTTTTATTCACGTCTTTGCTGTATAATTAGGTTTTTAGGTTGTTTTGTTTGTAATTATATTATTATTTGGAAAGGCAAATGTCCATCACACACATTAATTACAGCCTTAGTCATTCAAGTAAATAAAAAAGGATGCATGCAGAAAGTTTCAGTGATTATATCCATATTCCTTTTATGGACCACTAATTTTCCACTTGAAGCAATAACACATCGGAACAGAACAGGGGAGTGCACCACCTCATTCATTCAAAACATCACATTAAAAAAGAGGATAGGTTCACACAAAGCACAAGTACAGTTAAATGAAATCAGATTTGATTGGTTTTACATATTCAATCCATTTGGACCAGATCGTATACATATTTTTCTTTTTCAACTCTGAGGGAAAAAGATATCTTCTCCATAACATAAATCTCATAGACAATTCCAATCCATTCATCAATGGTGGGTGGTTCTACTTTTAACCATTTCCTCGTAACGGATTTCTTACTTGCTGCCAATAGTGCTGTCTAATTAGGTTTTACACAAAAAAATGAAATTGAAATAGTAAAGACATTAGAAAGATGAGACCAGTGACACCAACATGACAAATGATTTAGTTGAAGTTATAGAGTTGATAGTGCAGGCTTATTATTTCATCACATTATCTAATGGAGATCAAAGATGTCTGGGAACAGCTAATGGTGTTTTAACTCAAAGCAATGTGACTCACAGGTAACAGCAGTGCCTTTTTGAACCCCCAACTGTGACCTAATTTTTCAGCATACTGCCCACTCTTATTAAATCAAGATTTCTTTCAAGACAGAATTTAGCGGTGGCTGGAAGGGACGTTTCAGAGTCAGTGTAAGAGGCTTTATTTCTGATAAGCAAATAAAGTAAAAGCCAAGGACTTTTAGGGTCAAAATATTCGGCCTGATATTTTGGTCAGTTTTGGATATTAAATGCATGAGTTTGTCCTGCTGTCCTTAGGTTAAGTAGGTCAAAAAGTTTTGAGAGGAAGGCAATCTAGTTTGACTTCAGAATAGATAACTCTGTCCTCAAGCTATTAATGCAACACACAACAGTTGTATAAACTTAAATATTTGGAAAGTAGAATTATGTGGTGTTAGAATGGTGAAGTCACTGCTAACAGGGGCCTGGGTCACAAAACAACAATGAGGTTTGCAATAAAATTATGTTTATTCTTCCCTTTTATCCTTACTTTTTTTTTAACATTGTCATCTATAATTGTTCCAAAATGCTTCATAGTCTGTTTTTACTTAATTCTATTTTTTTTACCCAAGATTCAATTTCTTCATTTAATCTTTATAATAGTTTTAAAAGTTCTACTTCTAGATTTTTCTCTGTCACATCCTGAATATAAATATTATTTTTACGCAACAATTAACCATCTGGTTTCTTTGACTCACTGAGCTAGAAAAATCATCCGCTGACCCATAAAGACCTAGAACCATTTGTGTGGCAACTTCTTAATGAATTTTTCTTCACAGCTAACCTCACCTAAGTGATTTATCATCATTTATTAAAATATTCTCATTAGCATTTTTCATTTTTCAGTGAAATGCAGGTATTTCCCCATTTTTAATTAGTGATCATGTAGATATTCATAGCTGTTCAAAATACATTTGAAGATAATTACATCAAAACAGAAAAAATTGTAACAGACTTTTACTGGAAAATATATCATTAACTGAATGTAAAAAACAATTAACTGTCATTTGTCTAATTTCATGGGTTTTATTGGTGAATCAATGTTGCAAGAAATGTGTTTGTACGTTCCCTACAGAGCCTCTGAACGTCCAAACGGATCATATCTGATGGAAGTGAAAAGGAACCTTACCTAAACATTTTATCTGAATTATTTCAATGTATTGATAGGATTAATGGTTCAAAAGCTGGTAAACATTTTAGATCAGCAGATGTTTTTGGTTGCCAGTGGTTGTTTAGGTCTTTAAGGGTTAAACATAAAAGGATATCAATTTGACATTTATTTTGATTATTATTGCCAAAAACTGTGAAGGGGAACGGGAAGTCCCATGAGCTGTGGGTATGATGTGTCCCAATACATTTGTCCATACAGTGTAAATAGAATAATACATTTATACAATGGAATTAAAAAGATGATTAAACCTTGAAAATATATTCGCATATGGGTCCTTCTATGAAACTGGGTTCATTTTGGTACCTGGCACTTTGCCAGCTTTTTTAGACCCAATAATAAAAGAGAAATATAGACATATTTCCCCCCAGGATGTACCTAATGATGACCTCAGATAAATGCAAAAAAATTATACTCTTGCTCTGAGCCATCCCAAAATTAATGAATTTTTAATAAAATATTGAGGCCAAAAATAGGACCAAAATTGGAACAGCAAAAGCTACCTAGGTGTCAGTGCATTTGATCTGAAAACATGGCTGTAAATGGTCTCATATACCGCTATAAATAAAGACACTGAAAAAATAAATAATAAATTTGATGATCTTAGTGGTTTTTCATGAATCTCAGTCTCATTCCAGGTGTTGTGTGTAACCCACCGTGTCCACTTGCGTTACATGTGGAACCTGCCCATTTAAAAACATATAAATCGTGAGTGATTTTGCAGCAGTGGTCATTTTTGTGAAACACCCTACCTTGCATAATTAGTTTCATTCCCAAATTGTACCGGTGAGAGAATAAAAAAACATTCGAAAAAATAGTAGCGTGTAATTTTTGTGTCCTTTTTTACTGTGTTACATGCGGATTTTTGTTTACAAAAATAATATAAAAATGTGTTTTATCTGAAAAAGTGTTTCTCTTTTATCTCAGTAAATATTTATTTTTAAAACAGACCCAAAGTGCTTCCAAACTTGCTTCATAACATTAGTCTACATCTGGTTTGAATTTTTAGCCCCTCTGTTCTGTTTTTAGGGACCAGTTTCATAGAAGCACCCATATACAGGGTGGGGAAGCAAAATTTACAATGAACATTTAGTTGTTTTTTCTCAGCAGGCACTACGTCAATTGTTTTGAAACCAAACATATATTGATGTCATAATCATACCTAACACTATTATCCATACCTTTTCAGAAACTTTTGCCCATATGAGTAACCAGGAAAGCAAACGTCAAAGAGTGTGTGATTTGCTGAATGCACTCGTCACACCAAAGGAGATTTCAAAAATAGTTGGAGTGTCCATAAAGACTGTTTATAACGTAAAGAAGAGAATGACTATGAGCAAAACTATTACGAGAAAGTCTGGAAGATACTATTAAAGAAGAATGGGAGAAGTTGTCACCCCAATATTTGAGGAACACACAAGTGTCAGGAAGTGTGTGAAGGCAGTTATTGAGAAAGGAGGAGGACACATAGAATAAAAACATTTTCTATTATGTAAATTATCTTGTGGCAAATAAATTGTCATGACTTTCAATAAACTAATTGGTCATACACTGTCTTTCAATCCCTGCCTCAAAATATTGTAAATTTTGCTTCCCCACCCTGTATGTATGTCATGTTGTACCTTCAAATTAGAGGAAATGGAAAAATGATAGAAATGACAATGATTACAGTGATATAGACAGTGACGTGCTAATCATACATCACAGCTCCTTTAAATGAACATACATTTATGATCTTTTCTAAACCATACACACAGTCTTATCAATCACCCAGCTCCTCAACGTGATATTCTTATTATTTCAAGTCAGTTCCACCATTTGGCGTCTTTGCAGGTGGTCTGATGCGTGTTTTATTATCTTGTTTATTGCTCTGAGTATATCTTGCCGCATACTTGCATGTTTTATTCAGTCGAGCAGATAAAGGGGGGAAGAGTGCATTTGTGCTCGCTGTTCAAACCACTTTGCTCTTTGACTCCTGTCCAACTCTATACTCTGCCAGCTCGCTCATACACACCCCCACACAAAAACACACATGCGATTCATAGTGTATATGCTATAACACATGCATGCAGATGAGTAGGAACACGTTTATACTCCCACACAGTTACAGACATAGCCCAACACGCTGTTGTTTTTCTTTTTCTTTTTTTTTTTTTTTTTTGATTTGGTTTGGCTGGTTTTCAGCTGATATCCATCCAGGGATATTTTCTGATGCATTGTCAAAGTGTTTCTGTGCATAGTTAGTGTGCACTGTCTGTTTCTTACTCTAGACACATGAGCATATACTTGTGCACAGATTTGGACTGGTGCCACCCCTCAACCAGATAACTGATCTTTTTGCTGGTATGCCTACTTGTGGGTGGATTGTTATCAGATAAAAGAAAGACGGGTAGGAATACATTTTTCAATCAGTTGTACTTGACTGTGGTCATTTGAAAGCAACAGCAGAGGCACATGAAATATGGAAAAAAAAATGTGTTGATTCTCAGTAAACACACACTCTTATTTAAATGCATTATTGTTTTGCGGGAAGGGAGCGTCATCCTCTCATGCACAGCCTTGTATCGAATAATAATGCTTATCTTTCTGCTCTTTATTTCTATCAGTGCATTCATTGCAAGTGGTCGCCATTGTTCATTGCTGCTGGACCATTTACTTGCTCTTCATGTTTTGCATAAAGACAAAGAGGGAATGGCTTGATGCCTCAATTACCATGCTCTCGTGTTTGCAAAGACAGCCAGCTCCCGGCTACGGCTGGAGGGTCTCAGTTACATCGATCCCCTGGTTCACACAGACACATGCAAATTAGTCGTTCTGCACACTCATGAAGGCACGGACACACTCGGTCGCACACATTCAAGGCATGCATTCACATTCAGGATCATGCACAGGGGTGCCTCAAACACTTTTCATCAGAAAATGCTTCTTAAGTTCTCACTTACAATGCAAAGTATGTGTCAGCAGCTCTAATATGTGGATTTGTTCAGCCCCTCCTTGACCTGTTTTGTTCACGTTGCTCTAAGTTCAAAACTTCATTTTCTGCTGTTTCATATTTAAAGCCCTGTCCCCTCAAAAAACAAGTATTTTTCAGAGTTCATTCTCTGAAATCATTGATGTTTGCTCTGCAGAATAGTGTTCGTGCAGGCTTTAATGTTCAAACATTCATCTATTGAAAGTGGAGTTTGGGGGAAATAGGAATCATCTAATGCCAATCAAATAAACTTCAGAGCAGTCTATATTTAAAGATAATGAATTTTTAGCAGCTCTAGGGAAACAAATGCCAGTTTAACTATTTTGAAAGAGGTGTTGAACTTTTTTTTTTGTTGAACAGCAGGGGGAAGTTGAGAAACTAGAACACACAAATTACCAAAACCACCAATAAAGTAACACTATGCATCCACAGACTGTATCACTCACTGAATAAAATGGAAAGTTCATTGTTTACACACATCTGTATTAGGTATCAAGGTTTTTTCTTCAAATAAAAACTCATTGCCACTTATTTTGATATTCAAAGTATCACTGTATTTCATCATCTTCACGTGTTGCATCAGCTGATAATTCACCGCATAGCTCTGTTAGCTTAGTTCTGTTTATAAGACAGAAAACATGGTTTGCATTTTCAACATCTGCACTTATGATCTTTTTGAAATCATAAAAAAAAAAAAAAGTCAGAACTGTCACAATTTAGTCTGAAATGTGGATCGACGAACAGTCAACTTAGCAAGGATAATAAAACCACACAACTGTACAAACATACGTTATACCTTCACAGGCCTCATCATCAAAATCACTCATGTAGATGAAACGTTGGGATTTCAGCATCAAACTACAACAACACTACTTCTAGCTTTTAATCGCGTTTGTCACTTTCGTTGACTCTGAAAGTTGTTTCTTAGTGGTTCTCATCTCATTTCATCACTTTCTGACACTTCACTTGAAGGCCCTATACCATTAGTTTAACTCATTATGGGAGACTGTCAGAGTAACTCACTACTCCCCCTAGTGGACACATAAATCAGTGTGAATATATTCAGTTCATATCGCTACAATCCAATACAATGGCATGTTTGGCATAACATGGAATAACTCTTTGTTCTAAACTCTGTAATTAATTACTACTTTAATATTTGAAAGTAGAAACACTGCCTATATATAGCTCGTTTAAAGGGGTCATATTTTGCTAACCCCACTTTTATAAGTCTTTGGTACATTTATTTGTGTATTTGGACCCTAATAGTTCAAAAAGATTGAATGTGAACCCTGCAGGTGCTGCAAAGATATTTTTATTTTCATTTTTTGCAAAAATTGAGTGGATTTCAACAACCTGTTTTAATTTGTGCTTAATTTGTTATGTCTAGAACTAGTTTCATCACAACATTTGCACATATACGGTAAAAACTTCCGACAAACATTTCTCCGAATACGCCATAATTGTTTGTCAGCAGCAGCGGATGTAGTAAAAACTGAAAATATGTCCTAAAATGTTCAGCTGTTGGTTGAACGGAACATAGCAGCACAGCCAACAACCTGGAGGGGGTGGGGTGTGAAGTGGCTCATTTGCATTTAAAGGGCCATCGCTCAAAACGACCTTTCTGGTGTCATTACTCAGAAATAGGATTGAAGATGGACCTGTGGAGTTGAATTAATGAAGAATTCAGACCCAAACATAGCATTTACAGTTTATGGAGACCACAGGGAAATGTTTTAAAATGCATAATTCCATTTAAAAAAGCAAAATATCAGTCTTTTAACAGTAACCTTACATTATGACTCAAGGCAAATTATTTTTATTATATCTTATCTGGCAAAGCAGTGATGTTACACTTCTCCTAGTATCTGTCACACTCTATAACCTTTTTATCAATTATAGCAACCATTGAAGCTCTCCAAATAATCTATAAAAGTCTTTGTAGTATCATACAGTATTTGTCGACATTGCTCTGCAGTGGCCGGGGTGTTTGAACTCAATTTAAATAGGTTCTCCAGTACAAAGAATATATTGTGTAATACAAAGCATAAAGATTGGTTCTGCGTGTTAGAAGTCAAGTGAAATGACTCTCAAAATATCCATTACCTAACATTCACATTATGCTGCACTGTACTTCACACTGTGCTTGGCAGTCCGCTTCCTGATATACCTCACTGCTATATTCAACCAGTGATGTGCTTTGCCACTTGCAGCTCAGTGTGTTTTCCATTCTCTGCCAAGTCTTTAAGTACAAGATGCACATTATATTGAAAATTATGCAGGAATTCTCTCCATAAGAAAAACACTACGAGTAAAAAAGCAGAAATCAAATGGTGTAATAAATAAATAAATAAATGAAATGCTACATATTTTTGCTCTATTTGATATATCATCTCCACAAACCTATCTCTTCCCAACTGGTCACACATATACGCACACATTGGTGTCCATCGGTGCCTGACAGAGTTTGATAGGGCTGAAGTTCCAGGGCATTGCCCAAACATTCTCCAGGAAGCCCAGGCTTGACTGACCAATTCAGGGATTGTTTACCCTTCACTGGCTGAACCAGTGTGCATGTATCCATCCTGTGACTGTGAGTGTGTGTTTATATGTGGTGTATCTGTATCCAGTTATCCGGAGCAGGGGAAGAAGAGGAGATTGAGAAGAAAGGACAAAGCGGGAATCAGAGCAGAGGGTCATTTTATAGGGCCATTGACTCAGGGGGACACAGTGACAAAAAGCAGGATTTGAAGGGGAAAATGAGAAGAGGGAGTGATGGATAGGCTGAGAGATTGGGTCTAAAGCGCAGCAGTGATGTGTCCCGCATCTTGTATAGATCAGTGCTGCCAGGTATTAAAAATCCCCCCCGTCATACATAGATGTCTGTCATTTTTTATGTGAAAATCACCATCTCAAAAAAAAGCCTGTGCTAGCTTTTTTTGTTTGTTTAAAAACTTATTTTTTATTTGGTTTTGCTTATACAAATATACAAGACATTTTACATACATTTACATATCTAATCAAACATCCTCATATGGCACACATGAAAAAAAAGTATATCTGCAGTAGATATTGATTACAATTAATCACAAATGAAACATGAATAACAACAACAAACAAAAAAACACACATGTACTGTATACAATTGTATTAAAAGCTTAATCATGGGACTCCATCTCTTTGTAAATAGCTCTCTCTGAATTCTAAGTACATATGTAATATGCTCCATCTGATAGATTTCCCTCACTTTCTCAATCCAAATGTTATATGTGGGACGTTCAGGTTTCAACCATTTGATAGTGATGCATTTAATGGCTGCCGTTAGAAAAATTTGCAAGAGGTATGTTTGGTTATTTCCCTCTAAACTTTCTGGGATTACACCTAAAATAGCAAACTTTAAATCTTTAGAAAATGTTTGGTTGAAAACTGCATTGCCCGTGCTAACTTTTGAAACATTTTGGCCTTTTTTTTTTTTTCACTTAAGTTTTTATTGAAATTTTCTACACATATATTTGACAAAAAAAAAAAACAAAACAAAAAAAAAAAAAACATTGCTTGGGTACATTACATATATTTCAGTATATTTGCATTATTCAGTCCTTCCACCATTCTGAGCTCTGTAGACAGTCCATTTGTTCCACTTTTTGTCCATTTGAGCTTGCTGTAGTCGCAGTCTGAGTCACCCTTTCCATTGTACACTACAAACAAAAAGTTACGGAAATTTCTTTTTTTTTTTTTTTTTTTTTTTTTTTTTTCATTTTTGCCTTTTGTAAATAAAACTATGTCTGGTCATTAAAAAAAAAAAAAAAGTTTCGATTCAATTCACACACAAAAAAGTAAAAAGTGTTGTGCAAAAATCCCAACTGAAAAAAATAACCCAAAAATTAAAAATATGTTTAACTTCTTGTTTGTAGTATATATATATTCCTTCAATAATTGCGATCCACTGGTCCTGTGTTGATGGTTCTATCCTTCCCCAGTTCCTTGTAATAACTTTTTTGCAAGCCACTAAAAGTCTCTTAACTAAGTATATGTCGTTTCCCGCTACATTTCCATCAGATAAGTTTCAAAAATACAGTACATCACAGCACATTGGAATCTCATACCCCATTATTTGTTTTAGTACTCCACACACCATTTCCCAAAACCCAATTATTTGATCTCATTTCCAAAAAACGTGTGTGATCTACATCAAATTCTCCACATTCCTCTCAACATTTCTGCTGTCTGTTTAACTGCTATACATTTTGTCCTTTAGTATTCTTCTACCGTTAGGGTTTCAGATCACAGACAAATGAATCAACAGCATAGATTTTTAATCTTAATCTTAAAACGATAATGTCCCAGCCTGTGTGCGAGCGCTTGTTGATTTATATGCCCCTGGAGAAAAATACTTGTTCAGCAGCAAATACCACCTCACTTCAGGTTTTCAGAGGAGCAACTCCGCAGTAGAAGAAAACAAATGCACCCGTGGTTTGAATTGTATAAACTACTGCTGTGCTATTTTAATTAATGGCTAAAATGGATGACAAAATCCCAAATATTCCACATATTTTGGCTGATAGAAGCATTTCCTGGCCTATTTTTCACATTAGTTCCATCCCTGCACCGTCTTTCAGAGGACAATGGAGGTTTGGGGAGGGAAGAGCAGGCGGTGAATTTACATGGCAGAAGTTTCTTTGTATGTCTGTTTTAGTACTAGAGAGCTGGCTGCACTCATGATGATAAACATAGCTAAACGAACGTCTTTTTACAGCTGTCACAAGACAAAAACATTAGGAGCAGTACCACACCATGGCATTACAAGTCAGCCAGTTTTGCACATTTAACGATACCCTTTTACAGCATGCATTTACAAAGAAGATATTCATAATCGCATTAAAATGTTTTTTTTTTTCAAACATGTGCAAATAACAAATACAAAGAAATAAGATTAAAAATGGTGCCAAAATCAACATTTGATGAGGCTGTGCAGACAGAGACAGAATTTGGCCAAAATATTGAGTGTTTTGGCGTACACACACTTCACTCTGCTTCACTATAGCCATCTGGTTCTTTTTGAAGTGTGAAATTTAAAAATCAGTGCAGAACTTTTAGTGTGTGTGGGAAAAGGCAGATATAAATCGGAGCCCAGTTTGGAAGAGATTCGATCCCTGCTGGTGATATTTTGAGAACAGAGAACATATATATTTTCAAACTTGGTCATTTTCTCATGTTCTTTGGCCTCAAATGCTTTCCTCCAGCGCTTAAATTTAAACGAAGGAAAAGTCATGAATTCTGCATTGACTGAGCATCTTGTAAAAGAAAAGGAGAGGATCAGAATTGACATTAGCACTCCGCCTCCTTTGTCTCTTCCCCAGCAGCGTCTGCTCGAGCTCCTCCAATGTAACTCCTGCTAGCGTGGTGCTGCTCTCGACCTCCTTCTCCACTCTTCCTCCTCCTCCTCTTCTTTCTCCTCTTCCTCCCTTCACACAGCTGATGCCCAGGTACACTGGCATGTCTGCACTTCCCTCTTCCACAACATTTCCTCCTCCTTTTTTCACTTCAGCTGTCCAACCATTTCACGTATCCCATTTATTTCCTGTAGTTCCCCACAGTAGGAAAAAAAAAATATTGAAAAAAGTAACATTTATCCCTTTTCCCCTTCTTGTCAAGCAGCTTGGCTCAGTTCCATTAATATACTACACACTTCCACAAGACTGAATGAACTTCATAATGTGATGGAGACTGTGACTGTTAAATTCAGACCCAGAAAGAGGCCACCCTCCAAAAGGAACTACTTTGCATCTGCTATTTCATTTTTGTCACATCTGTGACATTTCAAAAGGAGTGATGGGAGAGGATTCGAGTCATGGGACTTTGCCTCTGTGCAGCCCTGCCAATTATTCTTTTTACTCCCCTCTTCTCCATGTCTTAGTTGCTTCTTTGTCCCTTCACTTACTTCATACCACTTGACTTGCCCCTCAAATCTGTTATTCCTATATTCCTGCTTGCCCGTTTTGCTCATGTGCCACTTGCTATTTCCTTACTACATTCTCCTGCCGTGCCTTGTTAACCTAATCTGTTATTCGTGCCTAGCAGTATTCACTACCTTCCATCCTTTCTTTCTTTCTTGCTTGCTTGCTTTCTGTCCTTCTTTCTTCCCTTTTTTTCTCTGAATATCCTTTGCCCTCTCTATTATTTGATCGTCTTGTCATTCTTTCCTCTAACCCTCTCACATATGCCAACCCACTACCTATTTTCCCCAATTATTTATCGCTTGCTTTGATTTTCTGTTGTTGCAATGTTTAATTACCTTTACTCTCCTCTTGGGTCTCTTACATCTTGTTCCTCTTGTTACCGTCGTCCCTTCCGTCCTCATCTCCCTCCCATTTTCCCCCATCGCTCCTTTTCTGCTGTGCTCCCTTATCTATTCATTCTTGTCTCTTCTCCCCTGTCTGGTATCTCCTGCCCTAAGGATCTGTGCTGCATGTGTCTGCTGGTGTGTTTTGACAGACAGGGTCCTGACCTTGTCTCAGACCCTGCTGCTACACAGGCTGAGGGATGTGTCAGCCTCACCCTCAATCACATCCCCTTGCTCAAACACACACAGGGACAAGCACATGCAAAAAAAAAAAAAAAAAACAGTAAAAAAAAAACAAAAAAAAAAAAACACAATCCTCTGAGCGCTCTCATACAAGTGTTGGCACGTACACGCTTGCACATACCACAGCACGAAAACTGATAAATATTCACATGTGCAAACACATAAAGAGGCTAGCACACACAGCTGCACACACACATGCATGCTTAAAAGCCACAAGGTGAGTCTGTGACGCTATGTGTACTCCCTCTCAGCTGTGCACTGTTTCTGTGTGAAGTACTGATGTGTTCTGACACCCACATTAATGCACGGATCCCTGAGCACATATTATATTTCACTAAAACATGCTTAATGTGCTCAAATGCACACAGGTCTATGGATACATGCTTTTACTAGCATAAATAATACTTAATGTCATTGGTCTTCCTGTAGTGCGATCAAATTTTCTTAGCAAGATTGACTTTTTTTTTTGTTTGTTATCCCTGAAAACATGGTAACGTCCCACAATAACCTTGTGTATATTCGTTTATATGGTACTTGCAGATATGAACATATGTAAAAATATTTCTTTAACCCATAAAGACCCAAACATCATTGGCGACCAAAATCGTCTGATCAAAAATGTTTAATAACTTCTGAGCCACTAAACGTACTAATATGTTGAAATAATTGGTGTTGTCATCTTTACATCGTCATCAGATATGACCCATTTGGATACTCAGTTGATTGACACACTTGTTTTTTACATTCAGTTGTTGATATCTTTGCTGAAAAAGTCACTTTTTCATTAGTTTTCTCTGTTTTTCATATAATAAACCTCAACTTTAAACTGAGCTTTTGTGAACATCAAGAAATCAAATATAGGAAAATACATGATTTTCACTAAAAAATGCAACATGCAGAGGATAATATAATAAATGGTGAAAAATCACTTAAGAAAGGTTACAGATGGAGAAAAATTAATTTGGGAAGTGTCACAAAAGTAGCACTGGGTCTTTATGCGTTAATCCAAGCTGAAGGAAAAACAGTTTCCCTGACCTTGTGATATATACAGTACTGTGCAAAAGTCCTAAAACATTAGCTTTGTTAGTTTAGTAAAGGTCTAATGACCACATATACATTTCTAAGTCTCTGTATTAAGATCCAATCTGGATATTATGAGAAGTACGTTCATTATAAATAAAGATTTCAGGGAAAAAAACAGCTTTTGTAAAACCCAGTGGTAGTATTTAGTGTGACCTCCCTTTGCACATGTCTTTAACTCTTTTGTTCAGACAACATGAGATTTATTGCACTAATTTTCTGATGTTTTATACCAGGTTTCATTTAACACGTCAGATGTTTCTAACTGTTTGTGCTGCTTCTTGTCATGGGGTCAGGGGGTCACACTAAATACTGACTTTACCTTCACAATCCATTTTCACACTTTTTTGTGAAGTTTTGCATATTTTAAACCTGAGCTCAATAATTCCTGTATTTTCCTGTTGTATCTGAAGAAAAGAGAATGAGAAATAAATCTGTATGCTCATCTCAACCCTGCAAAAACAACAAAGCTCAAGGTGGCCTAGGACTTTTGGACAGTACTGTATGTCTTGGCGTTACATAGAAGACATTTTATTGGCGCCCTGTTGGAACTCAAGAACATTTTAGGCTCAAACCTGCAGTACTTCACTTCCTTAGTCATATCCATCTTGTTTTCTGTTCCTGTCTCTAATCCAAGAAGGCATGGTACCGACTGGCCGAAATGTCTCTTCATCACTTGTTAATCTGTCATTTACAGTGCGTCTGTGTGTGTATTCACATGAGCGTAAAGAGCCAAGTTTGACTTTTCCTCTAAGCCGAAAAGCCATCAGCAGTCAGATCATAGAGCGCTCTCTCCTCTTTAGACCCCCCACGGTGGCAAAGGCTAAGAGATAACAGTGTGTGCTTACTTTTGTGTGTACATAGGTTTGCACATGCGTATGAAGTTCACTTTTAAATCTACCGTGCGCACCTTTTTCATATCAACTCCACCACGGAGAACCGACTACAGCGCACCCTTTTTAGTCATAATGCTGTGTGTCTGTGACTGGCTCAGTCACATAAGACAGGGGTTCCACTTACTCAGCCTCACATATTTTCTATCGCTCAACAGTGCTGTCACATTAGGGGACCTTCTGTATCTTTCTCGTCTCCACTATTAATACTTTGTCTCCACTTTCATCTCACAGTTACGGGACATTCCATATATATAACCTATTGCTGTACATTGCAAGATAAACGGTGTGTGAGAGTTCGTGTATTTGTTTGTGTCTGCCAGTTGGGACAAAACACTGTCTGATGCATCTCTTTGTTTCTTTTTTCAGACAATGCGGCTACAGTAAAGCTTCTCAAGAGGGAGATGAGGAACTTTACTTCCAGTGTAAGTGACAGCAGTGATCATTCTATCATATTGTACATTCAGGTGTGTGTGTATGTATGTTTTCTATTTTCTGTTTGTGCTGAAACTCTGCCAATAAAATGCTTTGTCTCCTCTAATCTTTGTCATGGAATGCATGAGAATACACATGCATGTGCATTACAGTGGGCTTTTGAGGCATTAACTAGCACCAGGGCATTAATTCTTAATTCTGAGTGCATGCTTAGCCAACTCTGGGCATACTGACACACTCCATTAGGTGGTGTGTGCGGCGGAGTTTGATGGGGAGAGATTGAAATCGGGGGGAGGGGGTGATAAAGAGCTGGAAATGGGGGAAGGGGAGGTGAGGGGAGAATGAAGATGGGGTAAAGGCTTTGGAATATGGCAAGCAGAGGAAACAGAAATGAAGCCCCCAAAAAATGGCATTAGATGATTTTGTTGTTGTTGTATATGATGTTGTACAAGGATGTAAATTCATCTTAAAACACCAAAAAAACACTGTTCATAAATCTCTCAATAGGCTAATGTTTGACAGTGACAGAATGGAAGTAGTATGACATATTTCTTGTGTTCTTGCATATGTGTGTGCCAGCCAATGCTTAGCTAATGTGGTCGTTTTCTTTTGTGTGTGTACTGTTTCATAAATTCAGCGTGTGTGTGTGGGTTTGTGCGCGTGCATGCTCATTTGCGTTGTTTAATCTCCCAGCATGCCGAGCCCTCTGGAGAGGTTTGGAGCACTATGCCTGATGAATAATGAGCCGAAGCCATGCGGCTGGGAATTAAATCTGGCCAAACAAAGACATGCCAACAGCTGACAAGCACGCAATACACACACATTTTTGGCCTGCTTTTTAAGCACAAACACCTTTTTAGTAGAACACGGACACACAAATACAGATGGTTTTGTTCTTTTTATCCAACACACATTCTTGATTCCACTTCCGGTCTGTGAGTCTGGACGGATGGTGCTGCAGGTTGTCCTCGTCCGTTTGCGAGGTAGCGCGTATCATCAAGCCTGATTTTAATTTTTATTTCCTCCCATCTGTTCACCTGCCAGACATTTCATGACCATATATTAATTCAGAAGGACAAGGAGGGGAGAAAAAGAGTGAATAAGTGAGTGAGAGAAGTGAAGTAAAGGAAGACAGAGGGGAAAGAAGGTCAGTGAAGGAAGCTGTGAGAGGGAATGGGGATAGAGTGTGGAGAGGTGAGTTGGCAGAAACTGAAAGCCTAATCGTAGGAGACATTAGTTTTATGTCATTATGTGTGGACTGACCTAGAAACACGGTGGGGGATAGACGGCTCAAAACTCATCTGCTTTCTCCATTAATGGACCAGTTTTAGATATCATCCACAGTCTGATTGCATGTAAGAGACGGACAAAGATAGAAGGTATCAGGGGAAATGAATGGTTAAAGATAGAAAGGCCTGATAAAGTGTGTGCGTTGTGTTCTTTTGCATCGAGTAAAACATCTGAGGGCTTCGTATGCTCACTCTGTGGTCCACTGCAAATGAGACGCACGTGCAGCCGTGTGTGAATATGTGTTAGTGTCCCCTCAATCGCGCATGACAGTGGTACGGTTAACCCCGAAACTAATCAGCCACAGAGCCAATGAAGCGTGATGCATGTCTTTGTGTGTCATACTGCAGGACGTCTACAGACTCTTTCAGCCCCCGCTGTACATTAATGAAGCATGTGCACCTCATATGTTTGTGTGTTTAGATTGGCTTTTGTGCGTAAGTGCAAAATCAGCAGATTTTGAGGTCTTCGAAAACGGTATTTGGCAGAAAAGTCTATGATTGTGCACTCAGACTTGGCCTTGAATAGAAGTGCTTTCATTAAAAACTGGACTTAGTCGTTGTGTCTTTCTTTACACACAAACATATCTACAAGTTCGTACGCATAAGTAAGTGTGCGTGTGTGTGTGTGCCGGATCAATAAGCTGTTATGAGGCATCCACTATAGGATCCCTCAGGTCGATCTGGAGCTGTAATCACATTTCAGCGCTTCAGTCCGGCTTTTGGGAAAACTACCAGACCTTTTCCAGGAAGATTAACCATAACATGAAGCAACAAGGGTCAAAGGTTAACAAATTTAAAGGCATATACCACTGGTAAATGGCTATTGGCTGGGTAGTTTATTTGCTAGTCGTTAGAGTCCGGTAAATACAACAGGCAGTTAACAAAGAACACCAAGAGGCTCACTGGAAATTGAGGGAGTTTATTTTGCTGTCTACGGTTAAACAGTTGGGGTCAATATCATGTATTAATGTTGGCTGAAATTTATTTTTCTTTCATTAGCTTCACAATGGTACTTTTGTGGAGTTCAGTTTACAAAAGAACATAATTAAACATTTCCCAAAGGGCTCTACGTAATGCAATGAAATATCCAAATTAGCAGTTAAAATATGGAAATTGAGATTCCGACATTAAATCTGAAAAAATAAATGCACTATGTACTTAAAACTCTGAAAGAGTGGGGTAAGGTGCAACAAAAATGAAATATGCACACATACAGGGCTGTGCAAAAGCCTTAGGCCACCTTTAGCTTTGTTGTTTTTGAAGGGTTGAAATCATACATATTTATTTCTCATACTCTTTTCTTCAGACACAAGAAAATACAGAAAATATGTGCATATCCTTAAAAGATACACACAAAACTGAACTAAATGGGTTGTAAAGGTTAAAGTCTCTATTTATTCAGTGTGACTTCTGACCCCATGACAAGAAGCAGAACAAAACAAGTGGTACCGGGCACAACAAACCCCACCCCTTGCACGTATTGTATCTTATTTTGGCATCAATCCAGCTGATGTCATCAGGTCTATGGGTGTGGTGATGTCAGCATATCAATTGCCTCTATATATATGCCAAGTTTGGAGTAATTGTTATCTTGTTTTGTTTCTGCAACTTTCCTTTTTGTAAATAGGGCAGGCATAAATAAGATGTTGCTTCAGCCTACGCCTTTTCGCCCATGTTTAATATAGAAATCCAGACTGTATGTATGGATATATCATGCTCTGTTAAATGGACGAATAAAATTACAACTGCTACAACTACTAAAAATTTATGTTTTTATAGACATTTGAAATTTCAGCCATTAAAAGTAAATGGGGGAAGAAAGAAGATTTTAAAAAATCATAAAAAATTTTAACTTTGACCTACTTTTCCCAAAATGTAACCACATCTAATATGTGTCACTGGCAATCTATAAACGTAATTTGGTATGAATTCAACCAGTAGTTTTGCTGCTACAGACATGTGAAATTTCACCCGTTATAAGTAAATAAGGGAAAAAAAAGATTTATAAAAAATTTTAATTTTGACCAACTGTTCCCAAAATGAAATGGCATCTATTCTGGGCCACTGGCAATGTATAAACCCAGTTTGGTATAAATTCAACCAATAGTTTTGCTGCTACAGACATTTGAAATTTCGCCCCTTTATAAGTAAATGGGGGAAAAAAAGATTTAAAAAATTTTTCATTAAAAAATTGAAACTTTGACCTACTTTTCCCAAAATGTAACTACATCTAATATGTGTCACTGGCAATCTATAAACCTAATTTAGAATGAATTCAACCAATAATTTTACTGCTACAGACATTTGAAATTTTGCGTATTATAAATGAATAGGTAAAAAAAAGTTTAAAAAATTCATACAAAACTTCTCCCAAAATGTAATCTGATCTATTCTGGGTCACTGGCAATCTATAAACCCAATCTGGTATGAATTCAATCAATAGTTTTGCTGCTAGAGTGTTAACAAAGAAACAAACCAACAAACCGAACCAAAAACAATAGCCCTTGCCTCCCCTTTGAGGGGTGGGGTAAAAATCTGACGTGTTGAATGAAATCTGGTATAAAACATCAGTAAATTAATGCACTAAAGCTCATATTGTCTGAAGAAAAAGGTTAAGGACGCGTTAAGTACAAAGGGAGGTCAAATTAAAGACTACCGCATTGGTTTATGGAAGAAAGTTTTTTTTTTTACTGCATACTTCATACATCCAGTTTGTATCTTAATACAGAGACTGAGAAATGTATATGTGTGGTCATTAGAACTTTACTAAACCAACAAACCTGATATCAGCCCAAGACTTTTGCACAGTACTGTATCTATGCATAATACACATCTAAGAAGCTAAAAATTGGTTAAAGGTTGATGTGAATAGATATTTTGAGTTTCTTTTTAAATGCGTAGCACAAGAGTGAATGCGACGGTGTTTCCATTTAACAAGAGAAAATAATCATCAGCCGTCCTCATGTCTTTCGTTGACTGGGCAGGACACCATAACAGCATTTATCTATTTAGGTATTTGACTCCAGATTGATACTGCGATATTTTTAAAACTGTCTTTTTGGATCTTTCTGGTCTTGTTGTTGTTTTTGGAACCCATAATCCATCATTTTACACTTCCCGGGCTATTTATCAAATGTCACATGTGCTGTCATATTTGGGAACACTCAGTTTGTACAAGTACAACTCTGAAATCTAACAGCAAAGCAGTAATCCAACTACAAGTACTGCAGCACTTTAAGGTTTCTCTGTCTCAGCATTTTACTGTCTATTATGTCCTGTCCCCGTTCCTGACTGATGACTATATAGTGCTTATGTGTATCTCTTATTTTGCATGTTTGTGCGTATGTGTGTTAGTGAGATAACATTTTGAAACCCACAGAAAGACAAAAAGCCTGGTGGAAGAGCCCTGAGATCTGACGAAAGCCTTGTGGAGGAAACCCGAAGTCAGATTTCAACACTTGAAGCTTTTGATCTTGGCTTTTTTTCTCTCAGCCTCAGGAGTTTGCAAGGTCAAAGCAAACAAAAAATAAATAATGGGATGGGTTATGAATGCATAAGCAGAAGGGTTTTGTAATTGGTAGGTTTTAATTAAAAACCAACAAAAAAAACAGCATCTGCTAAAAGCATTTTGACACATTTGATAAACAGCTATTTGCGATGCACTGTGCATTTTTGGTCATGTTTGCTGTTTATTTTTAATATACACAGCTGAACAGACAGTGGAATGTCAATTTTTGATATTTACAGCAGCTTCTACAGTTTTAGGGGACGTTGCAAAGAAAACTATCAATGTAAACCCACATGTATTGATTGGAGTCTCTGCAGATCAAAGAGCGAGGGCTTCTTCCTGGGCACAACACTTGGGTCTAATATGCAGCAATCACACAGAGAGGAATTCTTTGTTGAGGAGGCAGGGATACCAATTTCTCCACTCAGCGGAGCTCCGATACAGCACAATGCGATGCAGGCATGAAAAACGCTTTGCTTTGTGTTGAGAAAGGGGTACTGGCGGGGTCACAGACGTCTTTTTACATGAGCAAAATAGGTGGTTATCGAGCTGTATTTACCAGTTTAATAGTATCAGAATCTGAGCGCTGTTCTGCATTTTCTGTATCCGCATATTGATCGTCAGTTGTTTTGCCTAATTATTACCTTTTGAAAGCCTCCAGTTGCAGTACAGTGCATCTAAAATTGCATGTTTGTGTGTGTTTCTTCTGTCACAGTTAAGATCCCAACACGGAGGACTTACATTGACCCTGAGACCTGCGAGGATCTGCTGCAGGCCGTGCACGCCTTTGCTAAGGAACTGGACAACTCCAGCATCAAAATAGAAAGAATTGTGCACACAGGTACATGATTACATGTGTAGTTTTGGACATAATTAGACCACCTGTGATTTCTGTACAAATCCAAGGTAATCGGTCTTCATATGACCTTTGGAAATTCTGTTTGGAATATTATGTGTTACTTGTTGAGAAAATAGTTGTTTTGTTTTGCTTATTTGGAAACATTTATTTAACCTTCAAAGACCTAAAAGTATTTTTGTGATGCTGTGCACATTAATTTTTCTCCACATCTAACTTTTATTAAGTAATTTATCAGTAAATTCAAAGGTTATTATTATTTAAGAGGCAAAAGTGACTTTTTCAACAAAATATATCATTAACTGGATGTAAAAACCGCATGTAATGTCTACAACCACTGTCTTGGGTTTTATGTAGAGGAACATGACAGTTACCACATTCACTACAGAGCATCTGAATGTCCAAATGAGTTAAATCTGATGTTACTGTCAAGAATTATTCAGATGCATTGATAGGATCAGTGGCTCAAAAGTTATTAAATGTGACTAAATATTTTAGATCAGTAGATGCTTTTGGTCACTGGTGGTTGTTTAGGTCCTTTAGGCTTAAATACAGTTCATTTCTTTAATAGATTTATAAGAAAATGTACTTGTGTTTTGCTAGACTCATTTGCATACAAGAAAACTATGGTGACTATATAAGCACAATGATGACAAATGTTGAATGTCAAGTCTTTTTCACAGCTTTCAAAGCCATATGGCCAACTAATAGTAGTCATTTTTATTTTGTTTTAACTTTTTTATTTCAATTTCAGTTTAGCCTTAGTTTTTAAAGACTGCAGGTTTAGTTCAAGTTTTATTTTTGAAAAGGCATTTAAGCTGGTGAGTTATAACACCTCAATAAAAAACTGAACTGAGCTAAAAAAAAAAATAAAAAAAACTATGATAGATTTCACTGCAATCCAAAATAGAGGGGCTTAGTTCAATTTATTTAACCCTTAGGGACCCCTCAGGACATTTTTTTTTAAATATATATTTTTGTTATTTTTAAAGATAGTTTGCAAACATATAATACATTATGTTTCTGTTAGTAACTCTGTTTCAATCACAGTTAATATTTTTTTCACCCCTGGTCTCTGTTATTAACAATGATAACTTCAACATCAGATAAGATATGCCTTTATTAGTCCTACAAAGGGAAATTCCAGATTTATAGCAGCAAAGTACAAAAGCACACAAGAGCAAGAGAAGTGCAAAATCAAAAATAAAGATAAATCAAAAAAAAAAAAAAAAAAAATTGGTAGAAAAATTATTTTCTATAGTTCTACATAAATAATGTACATTAGAAACAGTAGAAAGCAACAGAAGTTTTAACCTTTTGACAGTTTCTTCAAAACAGCAGCATGCTTATAGGCAGATAACAGTGGGGGCTTTCTACTATTGCAGTAATACTGAGGCAACTCTAAGCCCTTTTGCGCTTTCTACTATTCCTCAACGTGCCTTGAGACAAATTGGAGAAACCAGTTCAATCAGTCTGGCAACTTACAGATCTGTGCCAAAACCGAGCTGCCCTGTTCTGGCTGTTATGTGCCCCTGCTTTACTTCATGTTCCACTGTTTCACCTCCACCCTAACCCATCTTTGATCTCTCTTTGATCCTTTTGTATTTCATGTTTCTTTCTCACTGGTGTCTGTGCATTTGCGTCATCTTTCCTTCTCCCCAATTTGTTTGTAGTACTTCATCTGATTCTTCTCCAACATTTCCCCTCGATCCAACCCCCCCCCCCACCCCACCCCCCCAATTCATTCCTTCTCATTTTGCTTTTGATCTGCCTGCCCTCGATCAATAGGGATCATGACCTCTGTTTGTCTGGCTCCCCCTTCAGGTGACTTTGGGGAAGTGTGCCGAGGTTGCCTGAAGCTGCCCAGTAAGAGAGAGCTGCCGGTGGCCATAAAGACATTAAGGGCCGGCTGCTCTGACAAACAGCGGCGCTCCTTCCTCAGCGAGGCGGGCATCCTTGGGCAGTTTGATCACTCCAACATCATTCGTCTGGAGGGGGTCATCACCACCGGTAAGGAGGACGTGATGGGAAGGGAGGGGGGAATGAGGGAAGGGATGCTACTGGAACAAATGGAAACAAAGAACGGGGATGATATATGGGGAGAAAGTGCTGGTAGAGAAGAATTGAGGCAGTTGACCACCTGTCTTTCATAAGGGGAGTCCCTCAACTACATTATTGAAGGGGGGGGGGGTAAAACAAAATTAGGTAAGATGATAGAAATGAGAAGATGAGTAATGAATGAATTTGTGCAAGCAGCTGTCCCACAAACAAAAACATGGTTAAAATTTAGGTTTTTTAATCTAAAAACCTCTACTCAGATCCCACTATAATCTAACTACTGTATAACTGTATAACTGACTGTATAATCTATTGATAAAATCATCATTTCATGGCTAAGTCATAGCCAGTGATTGTAAATGAAGCAGCAGTGTTAGGAGAGTAAAGTTATGCAAATATCACAATTTGGCCAAAACTATGACTTAGGCAGTTGTTATGTTATGCTGTGAGGATGAGATATGACGATATGTAAATAAGGCTGTTTTGACTTTAAAACTTTGCAATGATGCTGAATACGTTTTATTTTTTTTTTAATAAATAAAAAATATCTATTATCTTTAATTTATTAAGCTTTTGTAAAAGGCGTCCTGCATTTTTATGGCATAAATCATTGTAACTTTGAGTTCAGGGTCTGTAACTGACCAGCCACAGTCACATATTTTTGATGAAAAAATCTGCATAACTCTCCCTCATGGCCGCACCAATTTTAAAATAAGTAAGATGAACAAAATTGGGAACCAGATGCATCTGCAAGAACATATTTCATTTCCCCAGAAAGAACAGTCTGGCACGGCTCTCACTGAAGCTGATTTACACTCAGATTGAATCAGGTTGAGCCAATCATAATCTTCTGTCTGATTTTGGGGCGGGTCTGATGCGGTTTTTAAGAATCACCACCTGCAGTTCTTCATGTTAAGCACTGGTTTTTATCTGCATAGAAGAGCCGCCAACTCTTACCTGTGGACGAACCTCTGAATGGCATGTGACCTGCTCTTTCGGTAGCGGACAGCAACGCCCCAGTGCATTTTTTATTTACCCCTGTATTTGAAAGACAATAATATTTTTCATTGCTTTAACTCATTTTAAGCCTGTCCTATTTGTCCAGAGGTCATTTTGGTGTTAGGTGATTAATAAAGACCCTTGGAAACAAAAAAAGTGAGAGATCCCGGGCTACAATGGGCTGATAATTAGTGTTTAACTTTCTGCAGTTACACAAACTTTTTTTAGTGAATTATTGAGGAAAAGCTTTTTTGTCTGTGCATCTGTTTGGAACTGCGCAAAATCTAACTTTATGCTAGGCTGAACACTGGCAAAAATCAAAATCTTACCAAGTGTATTTTTCTCATTTCTAGTCAAAATATCTCATCACACTTAAAATAAGACATAATCACCTAAAGAGTAACTTTTCAGTGAGATATAAGAACTTATTTTGTGACAATGGATATTATTTCAAGAAATCTTACCAAGATAATCTTTACTTGTTCCATTATCAGATTTTTTTTTTTGCTTGAATTAAGCAAAAAAAAATCTTGAATTAAGCAAAAAAAAATCTGCCAGTCGAACAAGTGAAAATCATCTTGGTGAGATTTATTGAAATAAGTTTTTTAAGATCTACTGTCTAAAAATAAGTTCTTCTATCTCACTGAAAAGTTACTCTTTAGGTGATTATGTCTTATTTTAAGTGTGATGAGATATTTTGACTAGAAATGAGAAAAAATACACTTGCTAAGATTTTGATTTTTGCCAGTGAAAACAATATAAAATTACTGAACTAAAACTCCTCACCATGACAGAGAGATACACAGGTTCTGACAGTGACATGAAATACGAAGTCAGATTATTTGCCGTTTCAATGTCTGAGATTTTGCTACTGAAATGCATTTCATATTTGTTTAATGGTTGTGGGATAGCGGTTTGCAGCACTTTGGGAAACATGGCCCCTGTATCACACAGACCATAGGGTCTGGTGAGTGTGGAGAAAGAGGATGAACACATAATAAGTAACACAGATTGACAGGAGAAAAAGGAGGAAGCATCGGGAACGCTCGGGAATGGTCTGACCACTTCAATATCACAGACATGGAGGGGGTCAACGTTTCCACCAAAGAGGGCGGGACAGGAAGGTGGAAAAGTAGAAAAGGTTGTGGAGTAGAGAGCTGGGTGGTGGGATAGATGTTGTGCGCTAGCAGCCAAGCTACATCAAGACCCATTTTCCGCTGACAGATAGCAATTGAGGTCCTAGAGTGAAAAACAGGATGGAAGGAGGGGAAGAGAAAAAAAAAACTGAAGGGAGGAGATGGAGGAAAGAGACATGAGAGACAGAGAAGATGAGGTAGAGGTTAATGGGAATGGCAGGTGAAGGGAGAAGCTTTAAAGAGTTTGTGAAGTTTTTGTTACTGCCGCAGTGATGCTCAGTGTGGTGTTTTTGTGTGTGTGTAGGTGTGTGTGTGTGTAGGTGTGTGTGTGTGTGTGGGCGCTGTGCCCGAACACACTCTGTGCTCAGTAGGATGGCAGCAGATGTGCAGGGTACAGTAATTGGTGCTAGAGACCCAGCGGGGCCATGAGATCCACTCCAATATCTCCCACCATCACGTGCAAACACACACATACACACACACACACTCAAAAAATCACATCTTCATAGCATCTCACACACATACGCAGCAGTCACGTAGGCCATATGCTCTCTTTCCTTTTCACTCTCGCTGACACACACACACCTGCTTGCTTGCCTCCTCACTTGGCATGAGTTCACACATCCATGCACACAAACAGTAGCTACACACACCCACATACTGTTAGACTACAAATCACCTGCTTTACATCACTTACCCTCCTTCCGGATCTGCACAAAGCCCCCTTTCATCCTCCCACCTCTCCAAGCACACCTGCAAACCGCACCCGCCTCCCATTGTTCAATTGTTCCATCCCATGCCTATTATTAACACTATTATGAGGCTACATTAAAAAACAGGCATGGGTCCTGATACCGAGATGAGCTTCCCCCCTCCCTTTTCTGTTTCTATGTCCTCAATTTTTACATGACCCCTCATTCTCTGCTCCTCCTGACTGACAGTTCCAGGATTAGAGAAAAGACAGTAAAGCACTTTATGGTTTTACTGGAAGAAGCAACGACTATATATGATTTTACCACCAGGGGAGAGTGCTTTTGAGATCACTATCGCACATTATCGCGCAGTCATTATGCCAAGAATACAGTCATCCCTTATCGGTGGAGCCAAAGTATGCAAGAGCAGAGTGGCATGGGTCTGTGTTGTCTTAAACCAGGGGTGTCAAACTCATTTTAGTTCAGGGGCCACATTAAGCCAAATTTGATCTGAAGTGGGCCGGACCAGTGAAAAAAATAACATAATAACATATAAATAATGACAACTCCAAAGTTTCCTCGATGTTTTAGAGTAAAAAAAAAAAAAAAAAAAAGTAAAATTATGCAATGAAAATGTTTACATTTACCAACGATCCTTTAAAACAATGTGAATAACATGAAGAAACGGAAATTTCTTAATTTCTTAAGGCATTTGTGTACTCTGCTCCATCCACATGGAATATGTTGCTAAAAGACTGGAAACTCTCTGAATTGATCTCCCTGAATGCTTTTAAATCCAAACTCAAAGTGCTGGAGGAGAACTCAATGACTTGCACGTGTTTTTCATAGGTTGAATTGTCCTGTAAATTATTGTTTGTTGTAACTGTATGAGGTAATTGTATGTTGTAACTATGTGTTGTGTTTCATGCTGTCTCTTGGCCAGGACTCCCTTGAAAAAAAGGTTCTTAATCTCAATGGGATCCTTTTCCTGGTTAAATAAAGGTTAAATAAATAAAATAAATAAAATAAATAAATAAATACGAAAACTAAGTGCAATTTTAACAATATTCTGTCTCAGTTTATCATTTACACATGTACATTAGAACATACAGATCACAGTGGATCTACAAATACACAAAACATCTAATAACAGGCGGAATATTGTTAAAATTCCACTTCAGACATTTCAAAATGTTCATATTTGGTGAGGTTATTTGTGTTTTTGTGAAAAGTTAGTTTGTTTTAGTGTAAATACAGGAAAATGACATGAAAATGTTTACATTTACAAAGGGAAAAATTTGGAATTGTGAGTATTTATAAGTTATTATGATAGTATTTTACTGATCCGACCCACTGGAGATTAAATTGGTCTGCTTGTGGTCCCTGAACTAAAATGATTAATATCTTCAGTGTAATTTTTGCATTTCACAAATTCATCCCAGGGGCCAGATTGGACCCTTTGGCGGGCCGGTTTTGGCTCCTGGGACACATGTTTGACACCTGTGTCTTAGAGGAACTATATGTTGGATTTCTTCTTTCAAATGTTAAAACAAATACCTGTAATTATCATTAGTGTTAAGAATAAAGAGCTAGTGTATTGGATTGTAGAGAGATGCACTGAATATATTTGAGGAAAACTAATGCCATTGGGCCTTTGACCAAAGTATCACAAAGTGATTAGATGGGGTGAGAACCAATAAGACACAAGTTTTAGAGTCAAATGAAGTCACAAAGTTATAAAAGCCAGAAGCACTTCTGTTGTCTTCACCACTGGACACAGCTCTACAAGAAAAGAATGGAGTTTGATGCTGAAATTGCAGTATTTCTTATGGGGCTTAGGAAGGTATAAAGTGATTATGTGATGTTATTATCTTTGCCAAGTTGACGTTTATTTATCCACGGTTCAGACCAAACTGTGACAGCTCTGACTTTGTTTGGACAATTCCAAACAGATCTTTATTTCAGCTACTGAGGACACAAATTGTACAAAGAACGGAGGGGATTTGTGGTTTTACTGTAGCTGTTTTCTGACTAAAAACAGAGCTAAGTTAACAGAGCTATAATGTAAACTATCAGCTGATGCAGCATGTGAGGCTAACAAGACACAGTGCTTTTTTGACCAACTGTCAAAATAATCATCTGTGAGTTTGTGTTTGAGGAAGAAAAGTTGACGATGCCATAATATGGATATGTGGAAACAATAAACTTTATAGTTTATTAAGTGAGTGATACAGTCTGGATACTTAACGTTGATTCAGTGATGGTTTTGGTAGTCGTGTGTGTTCTGATACACAACCTCTCCTGGCTGCTGAGAGTTTGGATTATCAGTTCCACAAATAGCCCCTTTAATATGATGAAATGAATGAGTGTAGATCAAATAAAGTCTATAAATGTATTGCAAATTAGATTCAGATTTCTTTATTGTCATTCAGACATTACATCAGAGATGCACTGCAGAACAAAAATACAATGCATCTGGCCACGATAAAAACAATTAGAATAAACACCATAACAGGTTCTTTTGTGTTGTTTGGTTTCTAAAAAGCTTCAGTACTGACAAAGGCTTATTACTTCACCATGACTTGCTAACTATTTATTACATTGTCAGGTAACTCTACCTAAAACACTGCAGTGACTAAAACGTGTTGAAATGAATATTCAGAGCACACACTACAGGCTTCACTTCACTATCAGAGGCCATCGACAGCCATCCATTAAAGCATTAGAAACAACTTGAAATACCTCAGGGGGCATTTATTAAAACCTTGGCAATTATCTAAACCTTTTTACAAACACTAGAAAACCTGTCCAATATAAGCATAAGATGGTTACATATCCAGCGCTCATGACTTTATTGACTCCCATAATCCACTTCTACTTTCTCGTTTCTTTCTCCTACGACTACTGCAGTCTTATTTTCCTCCCCTGTGCACTTCACAGCGCTGCTGGACTCCTGCCATCTGTGCCTGAGCAAACACTGCATATGTGTGTATGCGTTAGTGCATGTCTGTGTCTGTTGTGCAAGTGTGTAGTTCCTATGGACATGCACTACCTGCAGGCCTGTGTGTACAGACATACACACATTTGATGTGTGTAAGTGTGTGGGAGTGAATGTTTGAGGGTCGTTAAACTTGCTGAGACAGCCAGGGCAGCACACAGGTTCTCCTGACTTCACCACAGTTCACTGGGTGAAGAATGGCTTTGCACAAAGCCTGCCGCGCTGCCAAGTGGACTAGACTCACTCTATTCTTGCCCTCCCTCCCCCTGCGTCTCTGTCTCTATTAACTGCCTTTACTTTCTTCTCTCCATTTTATTTCAATTTCATGTGTTCATTTACTCTACTGTCTGTTTTTGTTCAGGTAATACCATGATGATCATTGTGGAGAGCATGTCCAACGGATCTTTAGATTCTTTCCTTAGGGTGAGTTTGTGTAAAACGCGCTTGTGTATGCATGCGTCTTAATTGTATGGTGCAGTTTTTCGTTATCTAACAACAAAAAGCCTGATGTTATCATCTTTCCTGTTGTGAGTTCTGCCATAAAGATAGCATTAATCCAAAATGCACCACAATTACGGTACTTTCCTGAGGCAGCTTCTCTTGTGCTTATTACCGTAATAAGGAAAATGTACATAATTAACTGCACAAATGGAGTGTTTCTACTCAAAGATGCTGTAAGCCTCTGTAAACTGTTATTGTGCCCCTCTGCTCTCTGAACCACCGCGCCGTGGTTTATAATGATATAAATTAATGGCCTGTTTGTTTTTATTCCCCAAATAAAGAGATTCAGCTCAGTGAGCGTAACATTATACTGTAGTAACAGATGTGTTGCCTTATTTGGATCCCTACATTCTATACACATGGTATTTTCTCCTGGTTTTTTTTCCTCTGCTAAATGATCCTCTGGTCTTCTTCTTTCACCCAATATAACCTCAGAAACATGAAGGCCAGCTGAGTATGATGCAGCTGATGGATATGCTGACCGGGGTTGCATCAGGGATGAAGTACCTCACTGAAATGGGCTTTGTCCATAAACGGCTGGCCGCACACAAGGTAAGGGAGCAGGTGGAGGAGATGATGGAGAGTGTGTAAGGTGGTGTATGTTTCAGCTGTAGCAAGTTTTTTTGTTGGAGGGTAATGGAATACAGTTTGTCCTTGTCTCCCAAACATCGTTGACAATATCTTGCCAGTAAGATTTTATTTGAGAAATACGTGAAGCTGAAAACGGCGAGACAATACTGTCGCAATCATTTTGTCACATCTAGGTTTCGCTCTGTTGTTTTCCCAAAGACGCCTGTCTGTCAAACGGCAAATGCACTGGTCACATTACAGAAAATGAAGAACAGGAGCACTTGTTCTCGTACACAATCAGTTGTCCCTGGTGCGATGAGAGCTTTGCCAACCAGGGTAGTGAGCCCTCATACGGAGATTGTTTCCTGTGCAAATGTTACTCATGCTAATCAGTTTGTTTTTCCAATCTCAGGTGTTGGTTAATTCCAACTTGGGCTGCAAGGTGTCAGGCTTCAGACCTCTTCAGGAGGACAAGATAGAGGCCATCTACACTACGCTGGTGAGAAACAACCCGCACAATCAGAAATTGGGTTTATGCCGTGTAGGTTTCACACACAACTGGGTTTTCATATGTTTCATGCAAATATTAACATTAAACACAACAACTGACAACAGACACAGTGCGAGGACATAAATCGATGTCAGCAAATCAAATGCACGTTGATTCTGATTTACATGTCTTGGATCTCCTGTTTTCTATTACTGCAAAGTACTTTTTCTTCTTCATTCTCATTGAATACAAGTCATCAGATACATCTCATTTCCCTTTAATATAAAGACCTCCATGTTTTCACACCTTGGTATGTAAATATGACAAGAAAGCATAACTCCTTGTGCTGTGCATTAATATAAGTGTGAATATTTATTGGCTTCATGATTCGATTAGCTTAAGATGTGTTCAGTGCAATACATCTTTTGAATCAAGAATTTTCAACACCTGTAATAAACAAGGGAAGTGTAAATAATACAATAAACTCACTAACCTACATACACTAAACAATAAATATAAATACATGTTCCAATAGTTGAGGCAGTAGAGCAGTGTTTCCCAACCTTATTGAGCAATGGCACATATTTCACATTAAAAAAAAATCACAAGGCACACCACTAAACAAAAATGTCACAAAACATATTTATTGAAATATAATGCAAATCAAGTCTCAGTTTACTCAGTGTGATACCCAGGCCTGTTTAGTTGAACACAAAGCTGATATTCTTGCAGGAACTGTAGAAAGACTCACTTTGCTCACTCACTGTGCGGGGGGGGGGGGGGGGGGGGGGGGCTCATTGGGGGTGCACAGGCAACATTGTCACGGGGCGTTTGGAACAACAAACCTGAGAGGGTGCGTCAGCGATCCCTTGGAAAGACCCTCAGATTGAGGTCCGTTGTATAATAGTATGGGAGGTACATCCCCCCTGCCCCAACCTGATACCCAGGGTTCGTGGGTAATTCGCTGATCTTCACATCACTAGTGAGGGGGGTTTTATCAACAGAACACACCACATCGGGGCTGATTCACTTTCACTTTTATTTTGCAAAAGGAAACAGGAGACTGTTGTTGTAGAGTGGATCATGCAGTCGTAGACATCTCTATGTATCTCAGTATGTAGTAGAGGATATGTAAAAGTTCGTTGCAAAGTCGCAGCCTGATTTTGCTCGGGTTAAACTTTATTCTGATATTTGCGTTCTGTATTCTGTTCTACTTTCCTCATTAATGCCCCACAGCATGGCAAGATTGTTCACACATGTAGAGGGTATTTTTTAATGAGTATAAGACCAAATGAGTATTAACACATCATGTCCAGTCTAGTTGAGGTTATACAATTAATCCCAAAAATTATGAGTAAAAGCAGTTCTCTCTTTGCTATGATATTATTTTGTTCCAGTAAAGGTGAATTCAAGTTTTTAAAGATCACTTTGATCTCCAAAAATTATGCTCAGATTTCTTCAAAGAGAATGATAAAGCTTTACTTTGGTGAACTCTCCATACCCTTTTGCTTGCTGACTTCTTTTTTTTTTTCTGGTTCTTTTCAGCACGGAGGGAAGAGTGTGGTGTTATGGTCTGCTCCGGAGGCCATCCAGTACCACCGCTTCTCCTCAGCCTCAGATGTCTGGAGCTTTGGCATTGTCATGTGGGAGGTCATGTCCTATGGAGAAAGACCCTACTGGGATATGGGCAACCAAGATGTAAGTGTGTGTGTGCGAAAGAAAAGAAAGATAGGGAGTGCCGTTAATCTCTCCAGTTCTATTCCTCCCTCCACTTTTTAAAAAATATCTGTACTTTCCCGTTTCCTCTCTCTCTTCCTCCTCCATCTGATTCTCTTTGTCAATGAACCCTGTATCCATAGCCAGCTTGGATCTTATTTAAAGAAAGCCAAGAAGCCACAGTACCTCTGAAAGCTTCTGCGGGGCCTAAGTCGTCTCTTTAAGTCTGCATCAGCTCCATGACCAATCCTGTTTTCTTTTAAGGACACATTGACCCCCTTCTAGTGGCCTCCGCCTGTCCCCCAATGCCATCGCGCTCTTAAAAGCGTTGAAAATCCTTCTGGAAAATTCAGCCTCTTTCAGGAAATGTAAAGCACTTGCTATTTGAGGGTTGAAGAGATTGTCCAGTCAATAGGATCCTACCGCTTGTCTCAGGAGCAACCTATTATTTCCAAGTCAGAGTGGGTGGGTGCTCTGTTTTTTTGTCGTCACTCCGATCTGTCCTTCAAAAAAAAAAGTTTGTTTTCATTCTTTTTGATGAAAGTCTGTCCTCTGAAATGCAGCTGAAAGTATGATGCAAATCTACCTCAAAAACAAAGAGGAACACGTTGTTGTTTGTGGCTATTGTTATGCATCAGAGCAGGTGAGTCATTATGCGTTCAGTCAGTTTAATCAGCACTTGGAAGATGTTTTACAGATATTGACAGAGCTTTGCTAAATTAGCAACCGATGGCTAATATTAGGCTACTCAACTGGAATTACTGACTTTAAAGGAAGGTGATAGCTTAATTGTTTAGACTTTTATGGCTAGTTTGAGATTCACTTCCAGAGGTATTGATGAATTTAATTTATTAATTTTGGTATTTGTTACTCTGACTTTTATCTTTGGTTACATTTCTGACAGTCACATTTTTTTCAGGGGTTGTTTCCCTGCTTTTCCTCAAATTATCACAACTTTCCTCAATTCCAAAACTAACGGGACACTATGTAATATCTAAATATAAACAGAAAGCAATGATGTGAAAATCAGCTCATATTTTATTCAGTATAAAACATAGAATAGCTTGGAACAAATGGATGAATGAATAGAACACAGAATAAATAAATGTTTAAACTGAAAATGTACGATTTTCTTTAAAAAAAATAAATAAATAAAAGGAATTTGAGATTGATCGCAGCAATAAATCTTCAAAAAGTTGGGATGAGGACAAGAAAACACTGGAATAGTAATTGGTACTAAAAATAAACAACTGGAGGAACATTTTGTAACTAATAGTTGAGGTTAATTGGCAACAGATCAGAGACATGATCCAGTATAACAAGAGCAGTTTAGAGTCTGTCAGTAGTAAAGATGGATTAAACAAAAAACAAAATTCATACTGTTTTTATTTCATTTTATAGTGTCTGAACATTTTTGGATTAGGGGTTTGTGTATCAGCCATATCAACTAATTTCTTTTAAATTGTTATGATAATGTGGTGAAATTTTATATACAAAAGATCAAAGGGTAATTTCATTGCATCATAACATTCTGCCACTTGTCTGACCATTATTCAACACTTAAAGCTTTGTAAAAATCTGTAGGTGATGACAGCCTTTTTTGTCCCTAAAAATTATTCGTGGGCATCTAACGTGTCATTATAATAAACTCATGTATTTTGCCAAAGAAATACATTCGATATTTTTTGTTAAATTTCTTCAAAGTCTTTGCTATATAATAGTCTGGGCAGACATGGGCATAAACGGCAACTCTAATTCTAGTTGTTTTTGTTAAAGCACCGGCACAGCAAGACTCCAAAGCAATTGCAGGAAACTGATTATTTTAAGAGTTATTAGTGTTCATCAAGTCCAAAAGCTTCATCATGTTAATGCCTCTCAAAATACTGTTATCCTAAAATAATGCCTATGCTTTATGCAGGCAGGTGCGTCGTTAAAAAGCAGAGGATTATTAGCATGTTCCGTTTTAGAATGTCCAAAATTAATATGCATGAGTTATTCAGCAGGCACAAGAATAGCTGGCTTTTACACTCTGTTTTTCAGTGCCCTTTCACAAAGCAGGAGGAGGTTTCTCCTTACCCTGCTCCATATTATCAAACTTTGAAATTGAAAGGGCAAAGGTCAAGCTTGTAGAGCGTCAGGGATATTAATCCACTTTAAATTGATACATTATATCATAACAGAATTGTTGGTTGGTCTGTCCACCTGTGATCCATCGTGCCCTTTACCTACCGGCTTTGATTAAATGGAAAATGTCAAATGCTGAAAAGCATTTTATGAATGCTCTTTAGTGAGATAGGAGCTTAAGGGCTGAGCAGGATGGTGGAGTGGGGCGGTGGGTGGGCAGGTTCAAAGAAGAGAGAGTGTTTTAGGAAATAATGTTGCTGATGGATGTCATTTTTGTGATTATACTTTGACTTTATTTCCTCCTTTCAGGAGATTGTATTTCTTACAGCGAGTCAGGAGGAGGATGTATTGCGTGTCCTGAGATAATATTGAAAGGGAATCTCTCACCAGGTCTTACAGTGAATGATTTTTGAAATGGGACAACATTAGTTTGATGGGGGAGCAAGGAACACTGAGAGAATCTGGACGGATGCTTTCAGGTTTTGTTATTTGACAACAGTGAGGTTTCAAAGACGTAGAGGAAAAATGCTGAACCAAGATGAACTCTTGTTTTTCAGACTCATTGCTGTATGTAGTTGTTCATCTTTCTGAGCAGACCAGCTATTGTAAGAGGAAGAAAAAAAAAACTGGTGATGTTTTTCATCTGAGATTTTTATGAAATTAAAACTTACAATATGGTTTTCCATTGACCGAACAGCCATTGTGACGCTCCATCAAATATCCTGTGAAGTGACACTAACTGACCCTGAATATCCTGTTGAGTGACCTTTCAATCCACAGACAAAGTCAGTCAGACGTAGAGGATTTTGCATTGTTCATCTTTTGCATGAATACCCCTCTTACTTCTGGGCTGTGATAAATGCAGCACAGCTCTGTTTTTTTACACTAGTTAAATTGTGGTATTCCTGTAAATTTGAGCTCGGCTTGTTTTGTTGAGGCTAGCAATACCTCTTTGAAAATTTCAGTTTGTTTTGCAGTTGGTGCTGACTCAAGTTGACCTTAAAGAGATGTTACCCCAGAATAAGCACAATTAGAAAAAAGCAGCAAACCATGCAGTGGAACTTTTGTAGGAAATGTAACTGATGACAATAGAAAATTAAAGCGACAGCACTTTTTTCTAGTGTCATTTTTCAAAATGAAGCACCATCATGACATATAACCAAGGTAAATAATAAGGAAAGGAATGCAATGAAGCTGAATTACATGTATATTTGTTGAGTAAAGATGAAATCTAATTAGCAATAAAGCGAGGGTTCAAGTTAAATAAACAAAATCAATATTTGGCTGTTCTCTTTCCAGGATCTGCTAATCCAATAGCGGTCTATTTGATATCTGAAGGCCTGACATTACTTTTTGCTGAGTTGTAGTGCAGCATCTTCGCATCTCATATTATGGGTTTTTGTCCCTGGTCTTTATGTAACACTTCCATTTTAAGATTCCCCTAGTTTCATGTGTTAACTGCTTCATTACTTTTACTTGTTTCATTAGGACCCTCCAGGGCTTATTCACTGAAGTCAGTTTTTGTTATTACCTTAAAAGCAGTTCTAATCTTGTCTTCGGTTATGATTATCCCCTTTGGCATTTTCCGTAAGAAAAAAAAAAGAACTTGCCATTAATTTTGAGGCCTATTTTCAAAACAGAAGTGATTTCTGTGCAGATATTTTTCCTATATATTTTTGAAAACAGGATCAGAAGACATGGCTATAATCAGCATGATTCTCTACTCACTCCCTCCAGCATTTTGGTTTTAATTAATTAGCTCTTTTAACATGTGTTACGAAATATTACCAACACTTTAAGCAGAGGTTCCATGGAGATAACATTGAGACACTTTCTTTGAGGGTACTAAAAGCCAGAAAAAAGTTTTCATAGACTTTGCTAAACTTACCTACGATTATTTAAACTGTCAGCCACATATGCGGTCCAATTACTGTATAATGAAATCTCCTCACCCCTTTTTAAATGCATCCATGGATCATCTCTATAAGGTGTCTCTGTCCATTGGTCAGTATTGATTACATTTAAAGCTCAGTATCTCAGGAACAGTTTGAATGAATAAATCACTTGTTTGACTAACATTAACTTGGACTCAAGGTTAAGGGAAATGATTTTGTGAGCAACAGTCAAAGGTCAAGATCATTACGAACCCAACATGTGAGGAGCACCTTGAGGGAATGTCTTCAATTTGGCTGTAAATTTCACTTGGACCCAAGAATGAACTGACATTTGGGTGGCTAAAGGTTATAGTGGCTGTGACCTCATGTCTGCCCACTCTTATGAATGTGATGTATCTGATTTTTTTTTTTTAGAATTCAGCTCATCCACTGGAACCCAAGGATGAATTAATTAGATTTTGGAGTCAAAGGTCAATGTCAAAACCTCACAAAACAAACATTTGGCCATAACTGCTAGTAGCTAAGAGAACTGTATAAACATTTTATACTGCTGCGCCAAAAAACTCCCACAATATTTCATTGGATGCCTTTGGCATTGATTATAATACACATTCACTGTGGCATCATTTCAGTACGTTTATGCAATGTCATAACATTTATTTATTTATTTACTAACTAACTTACTTACTTCCATCCATCCATTCATTCATTCATTTTTGGACACATGACCTGACAAACTGAAGCAGCCCCAGGTCATAACACTAGTTGCTCTTCCATTGGAAATTTGCGCAAAACATTAGATATTTACTAAAAACCAGAAGTGCATAACGTCGGTTTGTCCATGAAATCACAAATCCAATGATTTGTTTATTTATCATCGCAAGATGACCCAAGAAGTCATTCCATAAACATGGCGACAAACGTAAATATCGTGTTGATTTACAGATATATTTGTTATTATATATTTATTTATTTATTTAATATATTAATATTTGTTATTATTATATATTACTAAATAAAACAATTATTTGGTTTCCTGGTGTGTCCACACATACTGCACCATGTTTCTTTTAAAACTCTTCTTCGCTTGTTGTAACATCTGTCAACATCCGTTTTTTTGTTTGGATTTTTTTTATTCACTTGACTGTAGTTGCAGAAAACAGTCTTTCCATTGCAGTTTTGCATGATACTCCAATTGCACTATGCCCAAAAACCTCTTGTCAGCGCAAAAACTTTTATGCAAAAAAACCAGAGTTTTGGCGAAATTGTCGTTTTTCCATTCTGTAAATTTTTATGTGCAAGTTATATTTGCGCAATGGGAAACAGGCTAGTGTCCCCATAGGCTTGTACTGTAGGCACTAGGCATGATGGGTAGTCACTTTTGCCTTTACCTCTCTTCTCACTCTTATGCACCCATCACTCTGGAACAGGGCCAGCCTAGACTCAGACCACATGATCTTTTTCCACTGAAACACAGTCCAATCTTTATGATCTCTACAAACTGATTTTTATTTAATAAATAAGTTACTCACTGTATTAGAACTTATAGCTGATATAAATCACTGTAGTAATGATCCACTGGAAGGCTCTTACCTATTTGCGCAGTTAAATCCAGGTGGGGAGTTTTTTGGGGGGGCCAGACTTTGTATGATGCATGATAGCTGACACATCTGAGTGAAACCTTGGTTATGATCTCTAGCATAAAACTTTCATAACCTTTGGTTGTTTTCTTTGTTGTAGGTGATTAAGGCCATAGAGGACGGTTTCCGGCTGCCTGCACCAGTTAACTGCCCACCGCATCTCCATCAGCTGATGCTGGATTGTTGGCAGAAGGAGAGGACAGAGAGGCCCAGCTTCAGTCAGATCCACTCAGCTCTCAGCAAGAGTATTCGTTCCCCCGATGGCATTGGTTCCTCCACACTGGCACGCAGGTACAGTACAGTGATATACACAGTACACTTAAACAAATGGCTGTTAATTTAATCCTTATAGCCAACTCTATTCCTTCTCCTTCAGGACACTAAGCTCATCTATTACACTAGCAGAGCGGCCCCTCCCCTCCTTCCCATCCTTTAACTCAGTAGGAGAGTGGCTGGATGCCGTGGACATGGGCAGATACAAAGACAACTTCACTGCTGCAGGATACTGCTACTTGGAGTCTGTGGCACGCATGACTGTACAGTAAGTGTCTATAAAAAAAACTTATCTGTGACTTTTCATTTCCTGCTTCAGACAAAGGGAAGGGTTACGTGAGGCAAAAAAGGGGAAACTGATAATTGAAGAGATAACTGTATGAATAAAGATACTTTGTGCTGTGATATTGGCTCTATTTTAAACTATGGATTATTAAAGATATGTTTTCTCCAGATTAGTACTTTTAAAAGATAAACATGTGGAAGAAATATCCGATAAATACCACACAGAGCTAGTAAATTTATCTTTAGACAGCCAGAAAAGCCCAGGAGCACAAACCACGCCCCAAACCCACAGTCCTGCCAGGTGAAAGACATGCCCAAAAATGTCTAGCTGGTGAGCAAATAATGGCTCTGTTACCTGGACAAGGTGGTTTATGATCTACATAAGCCGTGACAGTCCACACATCACTTCACAGTTTGCAGCTAAAAAACGCAAGGGACTGCCACTTATTTGCCACACACTGTTAGACCACCAGTTGTTAAAACTACGGATGTCATGGGGGCACAAAGGGAGCTGGCGCAGGAAAAGGAATCCACCTTCATCCAAGCCCAGTGGCAACAGCATATTGTCCATGAGATCCACAGCTGCGCCATCACCATCACAGCTTCTGCTCGGTGATGTTGTGGGGGTATGCACAACAACTGCATGACCTGACCAGATCTGGAGTCATCCTCAGTGATTCCTCGCAGATGGAACAGCGCCTCAATATGCTCAAACCACAAAGCCAGGTTGCTCTGCCAGAACTCTAGAAGCCTCACAGCTGCGGCAAAACGACCAGCTGTGAGAGTTGGGGCAACATGGCTGAAGTGGAGTCACCAATGTGGCAGGATGAGGAAACACAGGAACCGAAGGCAACTTTGAGCTTTATTCCTTAACTTACAAACAAATGCAACAGAAAAGCCTGGGAGCACAAACCCCCAACCCACATGAGAGGCTTGCCCCCTAATGTCTGCCACAATGGCACTATTTCTGCCCAAGTACCACATCTTCACTTTAGTTTCACTTTGGCACAAACATAAAAGTCAAACAGATGTTGGCAATCCAACCAAGTGAACAATGGTCTTTTATTCAGTTGGACAACAGTATTGGTATTTTAAAAACTGTCTACAAAAGATATGTTCAGTAAAGTCTGGAAAAGTATTATTTCTTATTTTAGTTAGTCATGATGTCAGTATTCATCTAACTTAAACTAGCCTGATTATTTGTCTTTATGAAGAAATTGCCACCGAATCTGAAAGCTAGTTTCAAACATGGGTCTTGAACCAACCAGTACAAGTACTCTGCTTTTAATACAATTGGAGGTACTATCACTTTGAGTATTTCCATGTTTCTGCAACTTTACATTCCTTTTCCACAACATTACACTTTTCACTCCACTAGATTTGTCTGACACTTGATTTGTTTTTCCAAATTCAGCACATGAATATTTGGAGATTGATACAAATGCATTAATCTCCAAATATTCTTATACTGAATTTCTGTGATAAAGTGATAGCACTTAAATAAATTAGTCTTTTCTGAATTTGAGAAAATGCCCATTAAAATAATAGGCTAGAAATACTAAAACCTATGAAAAAGCTTTGTCGTAACAGTGCCGTTTTGAACTAGTGAAAAGTGAAATCTTTAGAGACACATGGTTCTCACAGGACAACAACTCAAAAAACAAATGCTCTTATAGAATATTATGCATTTCAGTAGATTATACTACACAGCAATACATAACATACTTCTGCTTAACTCAATCTCAAACATCAGCAGTAGTAAAAATGACATAAATGCAGAAATAAAAGGAATCAAAAACATTACGTATACCGTCCCTTTAACAGCTCACAGACCACTGGTACAACTTGAGTACGGTTTTGAGTGATGTGCTTACATGAAATGAAGTGTTTTCACAGTGTGGTATTATTACTTGAAGGATTTGAAGACTTCTTCTACTACGGCTGCTTACTGATTTCTAACTTAACAGAATGAATAGACAGCTACTAAACCACTTCAAAGCTGAAATCTGGAGAGAGGAAAAAAAATATTCTAAAATAATAACCGAAGCCATTCACATTTTCTTCTAACTAATGTTTTTTTCTGTGTGTCTACAGAGATGTACTGAGCCTTGGCATCACTTCCCTGGAGCACCAGAAGCTGATACTGGCTGCCATCCAGACACTCAGAGCCCAGGTCATCCAAATGCACGGCCGTGGTGTGCAGGTCTAACAAACATTGTAATGCAGCTGCACACCCACATATTAGTGCAGATGGATGGGAGAAGAGGAGGAGAGAGCGCTCTTCCAGACTGAGGGAAAGATGAGCAGGTCTTTTGGCCAACTGCACTCCTCTATTTACTCCTCCCTCCCACACGTCCTCATGCCTTCCTTAATTCCTGTCTTTCTTTTTACCTACGAATCCCCTCGGAGACGAGCAGCGTTCGCGTCGTCATTAGGGGAATGCAGAGGAGTGATGTCATGTGATTTTTTTTTTTGTGACCTCTATCTGCACTTTGACCTTCAAGAACTGTGTCAGCGCCATCCCCCAGCATTCTGGATCAGTATTTAAACACTGAGAGAGGTTCTGCTGAAGCTGGCCTCTGAGCTGGGGGAGAAACACAGACGTGCTACTGCTGCAAAAATCACCAGTTAACAGTCGTTGACTATCGCTTGAAGACCTACATAGACGGGGCCGAATTATAGGAAATGGCTGATAGGAGTGGTCTCTTCCAGGACGATAATGCCCCCGTTTATAAGGCATGAGGGGGAACCGAATAGTTTGATGAGAATGAAAGCTTATCTCAACCAAACTGGACACCTATCGGAGATTTTGGAAGGACACATTAGACAGCACTCTCCACCTCCATAATCAAAACACCAAATGAGGGAACATCTCTTGGAAGAACGGTGTTCATCCCTCACAAACTGTAGAATCAACGCTATTCCGGTGGCGACATCTTACCAAGACAATTTATGTTGAGTTTTCCTTTAATTTGTCACCTGTCTGTACATTTTGGGTGACATTTCCCTTTACCCGATTAGTTAAAAACTAAATGTTCCCGGGAACTATTTAACTGGCCTTGGATCAGACTGAGAACAATAACTGTAAACTGGCACAGCTGATTAAGCAAAACAGGAACTGACTACCAGATACAGAACCATATCAGTCTATTTATCACATCACAGAGGAAACAAACATCATCTGCTGAAGACTGAAAACGGCTGAAATGCACCCAAGATCTCAACGCAGCTGCTGTTGACGGTTATGACAACCGAGCTGCCCCATGTGAGTAACATTCATCGTGTGGCCCTTTACGCAGTAAGCTCATTGATCTCGATAGGTGGCTCAGAGTTCCTTGCAGTGATGACTCCTGTAAAGTGGGGCATGTGCTTTCACCACTTTGACCCTACAAGCTCACCTGCAGGATTCAAATGTAAAGCAAAAAGTGGAAAAATGTGTTTGATTGTTCATTAATTTGTCATACGTCGCCATTTGTTTCACTGTTCTTTTTCTCTACACCTCTTCTCTCCTCCTTTGTGCTTATGAAACATCAAATTTTCCCTTTAGCCTGGATGTTGTCTCGGTAACATAATCCTCCTCTCCAAAGGCTCTCTCACTACCATGGTTAATGCTCTGTATAGAATTCAGGCCAACTCTGGAAGATGGTCTGGTTCGGCTATTTATCCATATTTATTTATGTTTACAAACTGTAACACAAACCTCTTCACAAAGAGGTTTACGAGGGTTTATTTAACTTATAGTATTTAAAAGTATTAAGCTAAACTTGTCTTCTCGTTTGTTTTTCAGTTTGTCATTAAATATTTGTTGACTTATTATATGACTATATGAGTTTATACTGAAGAGAATTGTTTTATACATGGTGAGAGGAACCCTGGAGGATTTTTACTGTCAGCACACAGTATCTGTGTATTCTTGAACACTGGACTTGGTACAGTAGTTTGGGGTCCATTATCATTGGCTTTGCTGTATACATTACAGTGTGTGTTGCAGTACAGTTTAACAGAATGTCAGGTTTTTTTTCTTTTATTGTTGTTGCTTAGATGTTTAATTTTACCGTTGCTACCATACTATGTATGTGGTTGCACTTTGTCATTTTTTTTTCCAGCAATCTCCCAGGATTCTCTCTGTACAGTGATCAGCTCCTCACCTTTACTATCCTCTTTCAATGCAGGAGACCTGAACGAAGTAGTTTATCGGGGCATTATTTGATTCTCTTACAATTTCACAATAGAAAGGTACATCATTTTTGACTGGAATATTGTATCTGGTTTGTATTTAGTACAAAATGAGTTTGTTTTTTTTTCTGTTTTCTCTCCCTGTGCTCTCTCCCTCTCTTGTCTGTTTTCGGTCAAATCAAATTAACATACGTTCTTATAGATGTTATCACACGCATCCCAAAAAAAAAAAAAAAAAAAAAAAAAAAAAACAGACACAATGATGGTCCCTTTTACACACGTATATACAAATACACTCATTCAGTCACTAACATACAACAACCTGGACCTCGCCACTACAATGAATGAAAGTCTATTCCCTCTTTATCCCCTCTCTGTTACTGTGACCATTATGATATATGTATGTTTAATATTGTAAATATGTATTTGAAAATGCTAAATCTATTTTTATAATTTGTTTGAAGAACAATGTGTTGAATATAATATCTGCTCACTGTGTAAGGGTTTTATTTGTTTGAATTTAGGGCCATAGCCAAGAAACTCTGGTGTTTGGAATATAAAACTAAAAAAAAAGTTTCTTTTTTTGTTAGTTTTTGATGATTTTTACCTGTTAGAACAAAATCTGATGGCTGTTGAAATATTGAAATGTGTTATTAAAAAATCTTCAATACAGCAAATATTTTTCTCTTTTGTCTTTTTCTCTCTGGATTCTGGCTTTGGGACTGAAATAAATCCACGTATTAAAATCTGACCAGTGATATGGATGATGATATGAGGTAAGGCTGGTCAGTAAATCAAATATGATGCATCATGTATCGCAACCTGTTCTACACAGACTGTAGTAAAGGACTATATCACAAATATCGAGTACAAATTGGCACACAAAAAAAACAGCTGACAGCATGAGACTTGCTTTTGTCACTCTCCCCCTCTTACACATTAATTTTACATGGGCAGAGTGCCAGGGTAAATACAGTATTTTACAGAGAGCACTGCATCATGGGTCTTTTATAGAATTAAAGTGACTTGGCAAGCAACCTGGAGGAATTTACATAATGTAAAATTACTTTTTGACGTGAACATCTTTGGTTTACAATTGAAAATTTAACCAATATCAGTAAATATTTATATTAGTCTCTCACTTCTCTCCTCTAATAGAAATCTTACAGTAATTTTAATTGTCTTAATATGCTGTTAAAAAGATCTTTTTGTGTGTGAGATACTCCCTGGTAAAATGTCCAAATAAAAGAGGATACACAAGCAAAGGTGTTAGAAAAATGGGCAATGATGACTGGGAGTACAGTTGGTGTTGGCTGCTGCCTTATCAGTACAGACAGCTGCCTGTCAGCCAGCTGAGCCCATAAAAAGAAAAAAAAAAGATCTTTTTGTAAAATCACAGACCCAAAGCAGACTACAAAGTGCTTGTTTTGCCAACTATTTACGGAAATTATACATATTATACATTCAAAGATGTCTGGCAAATTCACCTAGGAGACATTGGAACCAGTAAATGTTTGTCATTTTTGTTTTGAAAATCACTAAAATCACCAACTGACTCTAAGCATAGTTGCTTTGAAGAGATATTTAATTTTGAGAAAATTTGCAATTTTTTTATTTTTTGGTTTTTTTTTTTTTCCAATTATTCCAGGTCAATCATTTCACTGACTTTAGGTGGGTTCCATATCTTAAGATTTTATCAGCCAGGTTTTAACTACTTGTTTGGCTAAAGTTACGTTTGTGAAGTGTAGTGATATTTAAAATTTCTTCACATTAAAACTTAAGATTGGGTGGCAGCTAATGAATGTTTGAGTGTACGCAAATTTGGTATCACATGACCACTGACGGGTGGAGTGTTAAGAATATTGATTATTTTTGTACAGAGGTGTGAACATTCATTCTTACAAGTTGTGCTGGATTCACCACAATTGGTAAACATAACTAACTCCTGAGTTATCAGTCTGCGGTGGTTAGTACTCTACCAAAAGTGGCCTAAGGAGGGACAACTCAATTTCAGTCCAACTGACTCGACAAAAAAAATTCCATGGAGTCCACAAGTTACTTCCAGAACTTAAAGGACAGGCTTCTAATAACTTGGAGCCAGACACCATAGCAGACCATTAATGGTCTTGTGGAGTCCATGTTTCAAATCAGAGCTAATTTTGGCAGCAAAAGGGGGGAACAACACAGTATTAGACATGTAACAATAATGTTCCATTCCCACAGATGCTTAATGAGGTTGAGATCTGGTTGTCCTTCCTTAAACTGCTTTCTGTAAATACTAACCAGTCTAGACCAGGAACACCCAAAAAGACTTGCAGTTTTGGAGATACTCTGACCTGATCATTTAGCCCAGGGTCTCAAACTCATTTTTTTTCAGGGGCCACATTCAGCCCAATTTGATCTCCAGTGGGCCGAACCAGTAAAATAATAGCATAATAACCTATAAATAATAACAACTCCAAATTTTTGTCTTTGTTTTAGTGCAAAAAAAAAAAAACATTAAATGATGAAAATACTTATTTTTATAAACTATCCAAACAGAAAAGATGTGAATAACATGAAAAAACTGAAATTTCTTAAGAAAAATACGTGCAATTTTAACAATATTATGCCTCAACTTATCATTTATACACGTACATTACGGTTTAAATCTACAAAGACACTGTTGTTCATCCATCAGTCTCAATGACAATGTTGGCTTCAGTTTTTGTGGGTCCTGGAGTGGCTTGTCAGCCCTATATTTGCCCTGAAGTATCTGCCACAAAGACTCTTAACACTGAGTAACAGGCAGAAAATTGTTAAAATTGTGCTTAATTTTCTTGAGACATTTCCGGTTGTTCATATTTGTTCAGATTATTCACATTTTATTGTTTCAGGATAGTTTGCAAGTGTAAGTATTTTCATAATTTAAGGTTATTTTTTGCACTAAAACAAAGGCAAAAAATTTGAAGTTGTCATTATTTATAGGCACAGTGTAATATTTCACATCAAACTGAGAAGAAAATTTTCATTATTTTTCGTAGGTTTTTATACTATTATTTTACTGTAGATCATATTGGTCTGTATGTGGAACCTGAACTAAAATTAATTCGACAGCCTTGACTGTTGAATTTTTGTACTTTGTAAATTCCACAGGCCGCATTGGAACCTTTGGTGGGCTGCATTTGGCCCCCAGGCCGCATATTTGAGACCCCTGATTTAGCCCTTTTCAAATCCTTATGCTTTCCCATGTCAGTGTTTCCAGCGGGTCAGTTTGTAGAACTAAATGTTCACTTGCTGCTAACTGAAAAGTACCATTATGACTGGATACTGATCACTATCACTTCACCCATCAGTGGTCATTCATCTGGTTGGTGTGTTATATGATCGATTATCAGCATCCCCTTTCACATAATATTTCCAAATAAACTAACAACTGGCCAGTTCACATATGGTTTTAAGGCTAACGCTACCTCCTACTAAGATATCTAGATGTTATAAGGTTTATGCTCTGGATGGACTTTGAGCAGAACTTAACTTTTGGTCATCTCTTCTATCAAATCCTACTTTTAGGGCTTGTGACTTTCTATTACACTCTGACTTTCTCAGTTCTACAATATGAACTTATTAAGTGTCTCTCTCTGGAACCGAGGCTATATTACTTGCTGTTTTATTACACAACGCCCACATTTAAGCCAGCACAGGGCGTGAGGGAAATTATTGTAAATGCAAATGAACTGTGTAGGATTGCTGTGGGCAACTGTGTAGGTGGGTAGAAGAGTGCGCTTGTATGTGCTGAACATGACCCACGTAAGCAGATAGAATGTGTGCACGTAACATTGTTTGCATGTGTCCGGTATGTGTGTGTACGGATAAACTCTTTGTGCGTTGACAGTCCACGAGTATACATTTGAGAACTAGAATTTTTATGGATCTCATACAGTTGCAGCAGCAATCCATACTTTTTATATTACAGTCTTATTGGAGTTGAGGATTGGACTTTGATACTTAATGAGTTTCATCTCTGAGCCATCGCTGGCTGCAGCTTTCTAAACCTCCCACGCAATCAAACATCACCTCCTTCAAATGCTGCTTAGCAGACCCTGGCTAAGCAGCATTTGAACTCCCAGAGCAGTAACACTGGATTTGGATAATTCATTATCTGAGGCTTATCGTAGATTTTTTTTTAGCATGGATTTGAGATGTATTCAAGATGTAATGTAATGAAGGAAATACAAAAAAGCTCATTTACAAGCACTGCTTTGCAAGATTCTATTTGAGGCTAAGACCCACAGCATGTATCCATTTACATTTATTTACATATTACTACAAAGAACATATACATATGACTGTATATTTTTGCCATTATGTTAAGAAAAAAATCAAATGTAAAGCTGTAAAAGGTGTTGCTAAATCTCATCTGCCTGAAGCAAATGATAAAATTATAACAGCCTTGACTGTCTGCAGTGGGTCATGAGCCATCTTAGCAGCTGCACATGCTAAATGAACCAAATAGTGGACCTAATCAACTGCTATGTGCCTCCTTTTCCCTGGCAGAATAAAACAAGAAATACTGTTGGTGCGAGAGCGGTGTGTTAGTATGCAAAGAACATATACCACAGCAACTCTCCTGACTGCCACAGAATTTTAGCAGGCTTCTCACGGTTGGAGCGTAAATCTTCAATCAGATTTGCCTGTTTATTCACTGTAAATGAGACTGGGAGACGGAGACCAGCGCGGATTCTACCCAGAGATCGAAACAAATCATGTTTCAAAATTCAAAATATAGATTGTACTACCTGAAATCCATCATTTCACTGAATCAACCATACACCTAAGGTAACTTATAAGAAATTCAGATGTATTTGACACAACTTTGTGAACTAGTGCAGGAATTTCCTTTTAAAATATACTAGAATTGACAGTATCTACTTCATGACTAAGGATTTTATACACTTCTTAGATGACATTAATGACTTTCCATGAAAATAATATTAATCAGCAACTGTTTTACATCAATTTTACTGCATATTACTGGAGAAAAGCCAAATGTTTTCTGGTTCCAACATCTAAAATGTGAATATTTCCTAGTTTAGTGTGATTTACATCAGTGTAAAATTTATTTGTTGGACAAAATTTGCTACTCCTACACTTAGATTTTTTTTTTTCATAATTTTAGATTTTATAGAGAAAGAGGGGATAACTCATGTGATGAGCCTCATAGGATGATATGCACTCTACCAGGTCAACCAGAAGGTTAGGTTCAGAAATTGTACTTGCAGATTAGTAAAATGAATTTATGTTTGCAGCAGCGTTACTTATCCACAGCACAAGTTCCAAATTCTTCCACCTGATTCAGATATTCTGATCTGCTGATAATCTGAAAACCACATTACACTCCTTTGCAACAAAAAAAATGTTGTAAAGAAAGAGAAATAAAGTCCAAAAATGAAAGAGGAAGAAAATGCCAGAGAGGTAGAGTGGGAAGCAAAAGGATTGAAAGCGGCACATGGGAAAGCAGACGACACCTCTGTAAAGACATTAGAGATTCCCAGCTGTGTGTTGAGAGCCCTCTCCCCTTCTTGTCCTCCGTCTATCCCTCACTCCCTCTGCTCCATGTGAAGATTAAAGCAAGCAGCATAAAGGGGAGAGCGGTCCACCTCTAAGCTAGTGTGAAGGGGAAACTTCCCCCAGCACAAAAGTTCTTCTCTCCGTTCTTTGGCGAAGCGTGCCACAGCTCAAATCGGCTTTAAGAAATTAATCCCTGCATTATGGAAGGAGTAAGTAAACAAACGGAGGACAGGATGGGGACCTGTGAGAGAGAGAGATGGGGGAAGGAGGGAGGGAGGGGGGGCGGTAGTAAGACACTGAGGCTTTTGTAGGTAAAAACCTTGTGTTCCTCTAGAAAAAAAAACAAAACAGACTACGGAGTAGCTTGTGCTTGTAGGAAAGTATGTACACACCAGAGAGAGAAGAGAGAGCACGAGGGGTGACGGAGGGGTGAATAAAGGAAATGAAGCAGCAAAAGCCTGTCCGATCCTCTGGGACACTCCTGGGAGAAGAGCGTCACAGCCTTTTTGCTGCATGATCTTAAACCCTTCTCTGTCTCTCATATGTCCAGCTTATTACTGGCTTTGTCTTTTCCCGGTTTCATTCAGCCACTTTGCCCCTGTGGCACAGAGTCATTGTCTGCAAATCCTCCTCTTGCAGCATTCCCTCCTTTCTCCTCTCCTTTTCCCATCCTATCTATCCACTGAGAGGTACTTAGATAAGGCCCAGGGTTCAGTCTGACGAAATCAGAACTTCCCACTGAGCCGAGATTAAACTCTGAGTGACCGAACAGACAACTTCTCTCACTCTTCGCAGTTGGCAGGCAGACTGTAGGCTGCCGCAGAGTTTCTATCTCTCTTTTTGACAGTTTAAACACCCCGTCTGTCTGGCCGCCTCCAGAGACTCTCCATAAGTGCACTTTTCTCTGCTTGTCTGCTTGTTGCCTCTTGCTTGTTGTTGTCTCGACAGATATCTACCATCTATCTTCACAACTCACCTCCGAGGTTTTTCTGCACATAATCTAAAAATCTTGTATCCACACATCTCACACCTCCTTTCCCTTGTTCATTCTCCATGAGTCAGTTATCCTACTTTTGCTTTTATGCAGATGGATTCTGCTTGTGTTTATCTGCCACTGATTTGATGTCCTCATCCTAATATTAAGGATTTAGCTGAGTGGTACCATGCTGTTTTTGTTTTTTTTCAGTGCACAATCCAGAATAAAGCAGCCAAGCAGAATGACACTTAACTGACACAAAGGCTTTGACCTCCAGGTGTTGACAGAGGCTTGAGCTTACAGGAGTGTTTTGTAGTTAAATGCTGCCTCTTGGTGGAATAAGTGAAAACTGCACAATGATTATCTACTGTATGTTGGAGAAAGCAAGTACTCAGACATTTTGTATTTACCCAGAATATAGTGTTTCTTTTCAGAGGTAATTCACTTTCCAATTTACCTATATTGTGATTTTACTACAGAGGATGATACTTTTACCTGATTTACTCTGTTTACTCCTGTCTTCTTTATCATTATTTAAAAGGCATCTGAAAAGGACTCTAATTTATTTATGAAACAATGTAAGGCTGTATATCATTTTATTTGTATTTCTATTGTTTTTATTTTAGATTATTATTTCAGTTATATCGTATTTTTAATTCTTTTTTTTTTTCCTGTATATTGTTTATTTCCGGGGAGGTATCTACATAAGCTTTTTTTGGCTTCTATCCTCTCCTGCACAATGGTGATAGTTGCATGAAAATTGTTTTGGTTTTTTTTGTTTTTTTCTCTTGCTGTTTATAATGTGCAAATAAATACAATAAAAAATAAAAATAAAATGTCTATGTTTCATCTGATGAGGACAAAGTCTGTGTGTGCTGAAAAACCTGAGTTTGGACATAGTTTCCATATAGTTTAATAGATTTGATTTCAGTAATATTAGCAAGTACTTCCTACCATAATTCAAGCAGTTTTCAAGGATTTTTAGGTGGTTGCTAATTATCTGTAATAGTAGAGAAGTACAGCAATGCTTTAAAAATGTTCAGTTTGGAGTGTTTTTGGTATGAGTTTCCTGAAGCTGCAGTGCTTGGTAAAACTGTTCTAATTACCTTTCAGCATATTAGAATTCAAGAGGTCTGAGAGGACATGAGACTTCTGCATTTACTTTTCACCTGTGCTTGTCAGCTATCGAAAATCTATTCCGGGACACCCTGATTTTGTCTAATCACGGGGGTTTTCAGGCAGGTAGGGGGTTAAAACATGTAACTGACAGCTATAATTACTGATAGCAGATCAGAATCCAGATGCATCCTGGACATAATTCTACTTCTCTGTGTCTCAAAATGGAAGTTTGTAAAAGTGGCTTCACTTTTCTATAAAAACAATTAACAGAGAGGGGAGAGCAGCAGAAGGAAGATCTTCATTCATTTTCTGAACCCACTTTATCCTCACTAGGGTCTCTGGAATCGCTTGGAGCCTATCCCAGCTACTTATGGGCGATGGCAGGGTACACCCTGTACGAGTCACCACTTCATCGCTGTGCTGACATATAGAGACAATCACTCTCACATTCACACCTATGGGCAATTTAGATTAACCGATTAACCTATTAGTGCATGTCTTTGAATGGTGGGAGGAAGCCGGAGCACCCAGAGAGAACCCACGCAGACACGGGGAGAACATGCAAACTCCACACAGAAAGGTCCCACCCCCATCGACTGGTGTTGGAATCGAACCAGAACCTTCTTGCTGTGAGGTACGAGTGCTATCCAGAAGGAAGAGCTGTATTTTCAAACTCTTGAGATTTTTCCCTCCTGATTTCTGCTCCAGCAGCTTTAAATGTTGGAGAAAATAGCTTGAAAGTAATAAGTACGTCCTGTAGTTGTTTGTAAGGCTTTTCTACACTGAACAAAAATATAAATGCACCACTTTTGTTTTTGCTCCCATTTTTCATGAGCTGAACTCAAAGATCTAAAACTTTTTCTGTGTACACACAAGGTTTATTTCTCTCAAATATTGTTCACAAATCTGTCTAAATTTGTGTTAGTGAACACTTCTTCTTTGCTGAGATAATCCATCCACCTCACAGGTGTGGCAGATCAAGATGCTGATTAGACAGCAGGATTATTGCACAGGTGTGCCTTAGGCTGGCCACAATAAAAGGCCACTCCAAAATGTGCAGTTTTATCACACAGCACAATACCACAGATGTCACAAGTTTTGAGGGAATATGCAATTGGCATGCTGACTTCAGGAATCTCCACCAGAGCTTTTGCCTGTGAATTGAATGTTCATTTCTCTACCATAAGCCATCTCCAAAGCTGTTTCACAGAATTCATGAAGAAGACTGTGCGAGGAAAATGGTGGTCACACCAAATACTGACTGGTTTTCTGACCCCCCTGGACCACCCAATACAGTAAAACTGCACATTTTAGAGTGGCCTTTTATTGTGGCCAGCCTAAGTCACACCTGTGCAATAATCCTGCTGTCTAATCAGCATCTTGATATGCCACACCTGTGAGGTGGATGGATTATCTCAGCAAAGGACAAAGGAGAAGTGCTCACTAACACAGATTTAGACAAATTTATGAACAATATTTGAGAGAAACAGGCCTTTTGTGTACATAGAAAAAGTTTTAGATCTTTGAGTTCAGCTCATGAAAAATGGGAGCAAAAACAAAAGTGGTGCGTTTATATTTTTGTTCAGTGTAGGTGGTCCGCAGTGTCCTCTGTTGGTGGAAAAAAAGTCTACACAGTACTCTAAAAGTAAAATTATTTTGGAGAAGGTTTGGAATGTTTCTTTAATGCTTTAGATGATTGTTACGGCACTTAAAATTTTCCCCAGAGGTCCTTCAGGTTTTAGATGCAGTATGCTACAATTTATTAAAAGTATTTCAGTATAAAAAAGGCTGGTTGAACACAGATTATTATAATTATACAATTATATATAAAAGGGTCCATTTTGCATGATATAGGTAAAAAAAAACAGCTGTAAAATATGTATTTTATTCTTTTGTATGCTACCTCTGTGTCTGATCCACCTAAATCTCTTTTAAAGACTTTGGACTCTACATTAACCAATGATAGACAGACGTTACCACAAAAAAGCATTCAGTGAAAATGTTGACTCGTTTTATTTCAAATCTGACAGTAAGCATCCAAAAACAATATGTAAACTTCACCAGTATTTGATTGAAAAAATTTACAGTTAAAAGCTTTCAATGAAGTTATTATAATCAGATTTTAATCACACTTTGTTAGCCCTTTATAAATCGTATCGTACTTTTCTTTTGCTCCCCCATTCACCCAGTTCATCACACTTTTCCTGACTCTCTTGTCATTATCTGAAACTAAATCTGAGGAAAAAATTACATTCTCCCACTACATTTCTATCCCATATATTTCAGATATTTCCCTTTTCTCCAGTACTATATTCCTTACTCCTTCCAGATGAGCCCGAGGGTCTCAGCTACGAAGGAGAAGATGTGGGTGTCTTCCAGAATGGCCTTGGCAGTGGGTTTCCCTGCACCGTGCCCACTACGGGTGTCTACCAAGACCATCAGGGGCTGACTTTGCCTGGGACTGCTGCCCACGCCATGCTGCAAGGTAGCGCAGTACTTGAGGGTGTGGAGAGGAACCACGCGATCATCATGATCTGCGGTGAGTAGCAGAATGGCCGGGTATGGAGGGCCAGAATAGGGTGGTTGTGGAAGATTATGAAGAGGAGAATACCTAGACAGAAGGTGAGAAAGGGTGGTTGGAAGGAACAATGTGACAGGTGCAGTAGAAGAGAGGTGAGGATCAGCCCCTTATAGACTACTGTCGCAAATTCGCCTCAATATTCCACTGTTTTTGTAACGAGGTGCTGTTTAACGCTTTGTGAATGTACATGTTATTTGATTACCTATGACCCCTGACGTTCATGGATCCATTTCAAATGTTCATTTCTGTGATGGTGTAAATAATTTCATGACATTTTCCTGATTTTTGGATCATTTTAGTTTTGTTTGGTTTGTTGACTGGAATAACTGATCAGTAGCAACATCAATAAAATTATCTAAAATACCTGACATTGGAAAATGTGTTTAATTACTACTGTGCCAATTATGACAGTTATGCCTAATTACCATCAGTTATTGTAATGCTATATTAAAATTAACAATCTCCTGTCAAATTAGGATCTGTGTCCCAGCAACAATTTTTTTTCTATAATTGTGAATACATTTAGGCAGTAAGGGGTTAAGAGGGTGAACAAACATTAATTTGAGATTCAGTTGGAGGCAAACACAATATAAGATGTAAATTAAGCAAAGGCTAACTCTGGTACGATGCATCAAATGGTAACATTTATGTTTAAAATTGTACATGGTCCCTTTTAAATAAAGTAAGTACGAATGTAGCAAAACTGCTTTTGGATTGTGAAGATTAACCTAACATTAACCAAGTGAACTCTGTTAGCTCAAACTCAGAATTATTTAACCTCCCAAGATCCAGCTATGGGTTTTCTGTCCACAGCTTTATACAAAAAAATAAAACTGTCCACCCCTAAGGACATACAATATTTTTTTTTAAATGCATCTGAAAAAACTGATGCATCATGGTGTTTCCAATATAAGCAATTATTTAATTTTAAAAAAACATAAACTTGTACTTTCCTGGGTCTCAGAAGGTTAAGCATGTATTTTCTGTCAAAACTAATCACTACAAGTATCAGCATTATGAACTGAACTACACTTCCCAGGGGAATGGTTTTAACATAACCCAAACTTAAGCCAAAGGGACTTCAACATATAGGCCTGGATTTTGATATTATTTCTTTTAAAGCATATAAAAATAAACATCTCAAAATTATTTTGATGAGTTTGATGGCTTCGAAGGTTTCACTGGAAACCTGTAGTTAGCTGGAGAATCTGAACACCATGTGGATTTGATTTTGTTTTTGTGTCAATTGTACTTTAATAGTCATTTTACATTTAAATCCATTATTAAAAACGTCTGCTTCTCAAATATCAGTACAGTTGGCCCTCTAATGATCAATGTGTGTTTCCTCCCATCAATCATAGGTGACAGATCAGTATGTGCAGATACATATATATCCTCCTGCACAGGTATGTTTTCCTGACAGGTGGTGTATGTATGTGTGTGTTCATACTTGATGATCCATTTGAACTGCTCTGGGTCGTCCGAACAGCCATAGTCCGTGGTCCACGCATGGCCAATTGTGTATTTGTGGAACTTCAGCATATCCATCACTCCTACCTCTGCTACAGCACAGCCGAACAGGTCTGGTCGCTGGTTCACACACGCCCCTGTGTAAATTTAACATCTAAGTTACTGATTTGTTTTATTTACAAACACATATACTCAAACTCCTCCCCTTTACCTCCCACTGCAACACTATGACTCCTAAATCTTACAACACACACAAAGAAAGAAGGCATTCATTGGGTGTGTACAATGTCACACCATTTACCAGCTTCTGGTAAATGATGTGTCTAAGTACTGTTTAATGTCCTGTTAAATAGCTAAATTAATTGAAGCTAAGCAGCAAACTGCTGTTAGATGAATCTGACATTAGCAATTACCCATATGTGCACTGTAACAGAATATAGAATATTGCTGAAATTTGTAAAGGACGGGTGATCTTTGCGTTGAGAGAGGATGGGATGAATTGAGAAGGCTTTGTTAAAAATGTTCATTCTCACAGATACACTAAGTGCAGATTATTGAGCCGTTACATTGGGGAGGAGGTACAGCTGAGGTAGAGACTCATATTTCGGCAACTGAAAATAAAGATCAGCCCTCCTCCATAATAAAAGTTTCAGTATAGTATGTAATGGACTGTAACTTAATAGTCTCCAGGATTTACCTTTGTATTTCTCTTGCTGACCTTTTTCTCTGGATTTCACTCAACACATGAACACATCCTACACCAACATTGCAGATCCTGTACTCACCCACTAGAAGGCCTCCATTGGACGCTCCATTGATAGCTATGCGGCTGGCGGTTGTGTACTTCTCTTGGATCAAATACTCTGCTGCACACTGGAAGTCATCAAAGCAGTTCTGCTTGTTCCCTAATGTACCAGCTGAAAACACAAATACAGTAGAGGATATTGTGAAAATAATACATTTGTGCTTCCATTAATAATTACATGTTGTGTTTTCACTAATGAGGAACAACTTTTTGTGTTAATCTGTCATTTGTCTGTACCTTTGTGCCAGGTGAGGCCATACTCTCCGCCACCTCTGATATTGGCCACTGCTAGAATCCCTCCCAGGTGTCTCACAAACAGCAGATAAGCAACACTGACCATAGTCAAGGCAGGCAGAGACAAGAAACAAGGACAATTTAAGTACACACAAAACTGGACTTGTGCCCATAAAGAAAATAACTGGCACATAAATACTCCCAAGTCTCATAAATCCCATTTTACATGCTGTTTGACATTTCATTATGTGAAATGATTCATTAGTCAAAACTGGCCAAAGATGTTTGATTATCCCTACTGAAAAACAGACAAATTCAAACTATTCTGAAATGTATGTCTGTGTGTTTTGTCCACAACAGGACAAACCAATCCAAGAAGATATGTTTATTTAAAGATGTCTTTGGAAAACCTATCCCTAGTCATTACAAAAGCACTACAGAATATATACTCGAAGCAAGTTTTGCTAACATTATCCCAGATTTCTTATGTCTATAAGTGTGTAAGTCAGTGTATTAGTTGTCGCCCCGGACACATGTACTGGTGTTAGGGTGGAATCTGCATAATATAAAGAAAAGACTTATACTATTACTCAAGGGTTGGCAGTGTCCACAGTTTAAAGTCCAGCAGAAAAACTGGTTTGTCTACATGTAGTTTTTATACAACTTTATCTTGTAGGCCTGCAATTATTCCTTCAACTGTTTATTTATATAGCACAATCTGTACAGGTTTACATTTGATGTGCTTCAAAATAATACAAAGCAAAAATAGAACTCAAATATATGCCAAAACCTGACAGATTAAAATATATTAAAAAAAAATATGACAGCTTCTGAAAGGGAATAAGAAATGACATTATTATTGCTAATATGGGAATAAAGACAATAGTACTAGTTCTAAAATAAAGCGTTAGCTGCAAGCCACACACTTTAGGAATAACAAAAAGCTTAGGAAAAATTATATGGTTTTAGTCTGATTTTCGACGAAGACAGTGTTTTTATGGGTAAAGAATTCCAAAAGACCATAATGACTCAAAGCATCATACGCTTGTTTAAAGTTTATTGAAAGTATAGAGACCTTCACTTATTCTAGGAGACCTGTTCGTATATTTTCAGTGGAGCTAAGCTCATCATACATTTAAAATCGGATTAAAATATTCAGGTTTACTTAACATCTGCTTTGTTAGCCCAGCAAAAAGTACGCCATGATAACCTAGTCTGCAAATGTAGGTTTTGGTGTACACGTAGATAATATCCTTCTTTTGTAGTAATGCTTTATACAAGAGGTTCTGGATGAAAGCACTTGGACTCACTTGTAGTATGGTTGTATAGAGGCCTCAAAGCCTCCATATCCATAAAGGAAGACAGGGTGAGATTCATCCCTCTTTAGCTCCTTAGCATGGACTAGGAACATGGGGATCTTGGTTCCATCTTTACTGGGATAAAACACCTAAAAGTATATGAACACAGCTCAGTTAAACAACCTGATCCCTTTCTATTTATTGTCTTTTCAGTAACAACTCTTACGGTATAATATTAAAATGAGTTATTCACATTTTCTGTTTAAACACAGTGTAAACAATTCAGGGAAACATGCTTCGCATGAATATGTCAACAGTAGATTTCACAATATACATAAATAACAGGAAATAAAATAAAGAACTAGTATTACTAAGAAAAGTCGAAAGCTTGTGGTCACAGAAATGAACTACCTGGGTAGTCTGAAAGTCTTCTTGCTTGATGCCTTTTACCTCCACCTCCCTGAACACTCTGGGCTCTGGGTTTGACTCACTTAGGTCACAGTGGTAGATGATACCTGGACACACATTTCACATGGATTAGAGATTACCATCTGTTCACACCTCTTTCTATACAGTTAAGTTTCTCTGCGTGAGAAAATGTGGTGTGGGTGTAGAATGTAACATACCGTCTGCAGTGTAAAGCCATTACTTTGAGTTCTGTTTTTGACTTATATGTGATGCATTTGTCTTGTCTTACTGATGTAATAGCCATTTGTGTTTCATTTTGTATTTCTATTGGCTGCAGGTACAGAAATACTCACTGTGCACTGTACTATGTATAACTGTGTATGTGACAAATTAAACTATTATAACACTCAGGGAGTGTTTTTTAGGCTTTATTTTAAGAGCTGAAGTAAATGGTTAATCAAATCAACTGAGATGGATTGTGGTTATCTTTTAATCAATCAATATTCTAATTTCACCAACTCAAGGATTTCCTGCAGAATTATCCTATGTATACGAGTAATAGCAGTATTTTACAAAATCAAACTGGAATCTGGGTATTTATAAGGAATATTTTACTATATTTCTGACATAAAAACTAAAATTTCACAAAAACGTGAGGGCAGTAAGAAGAGGGTAAGAGAAGTTATTGTTGCATGACTTGCTTGTTGTGCATTAATTGTTGTTCTTAGTCTCTCTGCTCTTAACCATTCCTTTAGCCCAGGGGTGGGCAAATAATTTTCTTATGGGGCCACACTGACAGTTGTTAAGGGCCAGACCAATACACTTGCAGCTCAGCTATATATATATATATATATATATATATATATATATATATATATATATATAAAACCAGTAAATGAAACAATACAATCATAAAATGAAAAGGTGGCACACAGAATACAACTTAGAAGCCCATGTCTTGTTAAAAACTTTGCATTCTGAATCAATCTTTCTTTTTTTTTTGGTGTTAGCGGACATCTTCATGGGTTGAAACTGACTAACTGATCAGTGCATCTGCCTTATGCCAAGTACGGAAATTATGCGCGAAAAAAAAAAAAAAAAAATTTAGCAGATCCTTCAAAATAAAAGCAGAGCCATTGTATTGGTTTCATCTACTATAATGATATATATTTGCATTGACTTTTAATTTGCCAATGACCTAATGGGGGCCTTTCAGGGTCAGCCCGCAGGCCATACAATGCCCAGGTTTGCTCTAGTCTCTATCAAGCCAGCTGGGGTATTTGTCATTCAGCGCTTTCAATATTTTTAATTTAATACAGTAAAATATATTATAATTTACATGTAAAGTCCCAAGTTCAACTGGACTGGTTTTGTTGTTGAAAATATTTTGTCTCTCATCCAAGAGACTGCATCAGTTCCATTTGCTTTTGGGAGAAAGCAGACTAATAAACCTGTGTGGTCTTTGTAGGCTGTTTTCCCATATGCTAAGATAAAATGTTTTAAAGAACAAAACCAGTTTACTTGAACTTCGAAAACAACTAAGGAAAAATGCCGATCTGGACAAATGAGAACTTGTACACATACCTGGTGTAGTGAAGGAGGTGAACTTGTAAAAGAATTCGGCATGTTTCTTCTTGCAGCTCACTCCAAGCACCGTACCAACATCGAGGGGCAGATCTCTGACCAGCTGGCCTGTCGATAGCTCATACAACTGCAAGATGTCCTTCACGTCATGGAGGTAGTTAACCAGCAGGTGGTGCTGGTTCAAACAGGACACAAAGCCTGCCGAACAACATGAAGAAGAAGTAGTGAAAAGTAAAAATAATAGTGGATGTAAAAGAAAAAAAAAAAAAAACCTTCAGAGAGAAATTGTTTCCCTATTCCAACTCCTACTCCAATTTCTACTTTTTTTCTGCTGTTTTCCTTCATTTCACTAACAGTTACTTCATAAAATATGAAATTACATATATATTGGCTATGGTTTAAAATTGAACTGGTGATCAGCATACAACATGGTACAGTAGACATTGGGGCTGTGCTACATGTCCAATGAATCTGCTTAATTTGCTTTACGAAAATCATGAAAAACGCCCCAAATCAAAAACCAAAGTTCGTGGTATCTTTCTTGTTCCATTATTACCTATTGCTGCCTGTTTTTTAACATATAGTGCACAATGACATCTTTACACAGAGAAAAATTATCTATTAAAATATGAATCGTCCACAACAATCGCCCAACCCTAGTAGAGAAAGAGCAAAAATGTATGGGCCAAGGATCAATTGTGTAAAATGTTAAGTATTTAGTCTAATTAACAACCAGAAGAGGGCACTCTAACACACCATTAAGCCAATACACCACCCTCTTACATCTGTAGTGTGTATGAGATTAACTTGTCTCGTCTTGGTTCCGGTTGTTTTACTGCAAAATTCCATTTACTGTACTCTGTTTTTTTGGGTCATCATTGTCAATGTAGCAGTAACAAGGTAAATGATGAGTAACTGGTTTTATTGTAAGATATAACGTCTTAATAGCCACAGCCTCATTGTGACATGGAAATTTAAGAAAGAAATGAAACTGAATTTGAGATTGGAGACTAACGCAGTAATCAGTGCAAACCTTTACTGTGTGAGACTGTGGATGCTTGGGGGGGGGGGGGTATTTTTGGGTTTGTCTTACTGTAAAATGTGTTGCGTTATTGTTACATGTGGTATTTATTCTTTATGTCTGGGCCCCTCTCAAAGCTCTTCAACTTCCCAGGGTGTCCCATTTCACATAATGAAAATGCAAAATGTAATGTTCTTATATTTGGATCTTTTAATATATATATGTGAATAAAATGAATGAATGAATGAATGAGTGTATAGTACTGCTAACACACACATTATTTTTAATAGAAACATTAGCTCCAAACTAGAATACATCAAAAATAAAAAATATAAACAACCAGTGACTTAAATCAGTTATTTAATCTGTCAACATAAACGGATTATCAGTGTGTGACTAAAGCCCATTACTGATGTATTTTACCTAGAAATATTTTCCATCTTTGCATTTCTACATTGTAGAATTTTTTTTTTTACTTGCATTGTTGTATAAATATGTATGTGCGTGTATACACGCAGAGGGAATAATTTATGAATCATCTAAATTATGGTAACAGCGTCCAGAGCTCACAGAAACAAAGTTAAAGTGCTTATAGGTCAAGTTTCACTTTTCGGCCCGAGTTCCCTTTGACGGAGGTCTTTAACCACAGTCAGAGAACTTCCCCAGCTGTTGTGGTCATCGAAACACAGAGAGAAATTCTGCGAAAAAAGTATTTTGCAAGGCTTTAGGGGTTGATGGTTGAAAGTATGGTTCCATGAATTCCATGTCCTTACACTTTAGGGTCACAGCTCTTGTGTAAACTCTGTTTTACCAAACCACTGAACATGCGGTCACATCTCAAACTATTCTGTGTGTCGTGTGAAGAACCGATACTGTGGCTGAAGTGCACCGGCTGAATGTCATGAAATTTCTTCCATTTCTCACCAAGGACATCTTTTTCATGTTGTGGTATGAGGGTAGTCCAATGCTGCTTCTCCGGTTTCTGGAGGTCTATGTTGATGACACGGTACCGAGGAGCATCCAGATTAGAGCGAAAGGTGAATACAGTACCCTCATTGGTGATATAGGAGTACTGGGCCTCAAAGTTGTCCACAATTTTGACCCATGGAAGCAGGCCTGACAGGACAGACAAAGAGATGAATTCAACAATGGAATAAAATTCAGTTGTGAGAAATCCCAGTGAATTTTTATTTCCGGGGACTCTAGTCGAACCCAAATGCCCCTGCCCTCCCTCTAACTCAGCAACAGTGGCAATGCTGTGTTTTCATTTTTATGTTTTGACAACGTATTAAAATCACAATGTGTGGGAGAGTTTTTTTGTATTCAAGGCTAGACAAAGTTTTGAAATCTAAACTGTATGATGAAGTAACCATCACTGAGTCACAAGCTTTGGCACTGAATACCGACACCTGTTTGCTGACAGTGCAACATCTACTGTGTTGTATAAAGATGTAGTAATAATATCTATTGCCACACTCCAAAATATTTGCTGTAGTTTTAAATATTACTAAATTATATAAAAAGATAAGCAGACATTTATGTTTAAGAGCATGAATTTCATGGATTTATTTTGCTATTTGGATCGGAAATAAAAGCAAACAGTTGTTCTTTCAGTAAAGATCCATTTCAATTACTTGAATAACCATACACATTTCGCACGGTATTCCCATACTGAGCCAAAACTGAAAGTTTAACAGTGTTCACAGAGCTTATACCACAAACCCTAAACAGAACTGGGGCAAACAATTAAAGACTGATAATGATACGCTTTGAAGATGGTGGGGGTTTTTTCTAACTGTACTGAAGAAAGAAAAATTGTTGTTTTTTTTTTTTTCAACAATTCCATTTCTAAGACATTTGTTTGTGATGCACTTTTTCCAATTTCCAAACCAGATGTGAGATCTCACTTCAATCGACACGGAGCAACAAGTCTTTTGAATATTTGATTGGAAACACAGGGGATCTGTCACAAAAGTCCATCAAGTCCAGGTGGTGGAATGCACAGTTTGATGTTTTGCCCATAGTCCATCTGTTTATGTTATGTATCGCTCTGCTAGGAGCTCCAACATAAAAATGTGTTAATGGTTAAAAGTGATCAGTAGCCTGTCGTTTTGCTCTAGGTTCATATATTTGTTATAAAATAGTCAGAGCATCACCTGATCTGTCGTTCAGATTCAAAGCAAGGGGGGTTTAGGGTAAGGCGGCTGTAGGAAAACCACCACTGTCAAAATCCTAACAGACGAGTTAATTTTTATACTTTTTTCATACTACAAGTTCAAGACAATTTTCTTTATCAGTAAATAATTACTTGTGATATTTGTTTCATACCAATTGCATAGCAAAATCAGAGTTCATGTTTAGTTCAAAATAATGCTGTTGCACTTACGTAATAATTATTAATTTTAGGCCTACACTACAGATGATAAAAATACAGCAAATGATTCTGTTCTCAAATTTAAGTGTAATCCTAACTAAAGAAATAAATGATAAGAACACCATTAAAATTACAGCAATACTGGCTGAAATCTTAATGATCCCTACCTGTGATGCCATTGGGAAGCTGCTGAAGGTCACAGCACCACAGCTGGTTGACAGGTTCACAACCCTCAGTGATGTCCAGAACAGCGTATCTGCCATCATCTGATATCTGTAACGAGTACAGAGGGAAAGGGAAAATGAAAGAGTGAAACAAAAGATGCGATTGTGGGAATTAACTAAGTGGCAAAAAGTTTCAAGTTTTTGAAATAGCATTAGATTACCATTGTGATTTGGCTCAAACTTCGGCCAAAAAAGGAAAAGGATCTGGCTTTTAAGGATCAGATTAACTGAACAAAATGAAAACACCATAATGTACAGTCACAGAAAAAAATTGTTTTCTTCAATTTCTTGTTCATTTTAATGCCTGGTACAACTAAAGGTACATTTGTTTGGACAAATGTAATGATAACAACAAAAAATAGCTCATAACAGTTAAATTTCAGAGCTGATATCTAGCCATTTTCCATGTTTTCTTGATAATAACCAAAATCACTTAAGTTCTTACATCAATATCTATGGCATTGTACTGACAAAAACAGTGCTTTAAGGCATTCCATGTTTTCTTTTCTGTCTGTTTTAGTCACATGATACACACAGGAGATAGTACTTGATTACATAACCATTGTTTTTAATTACTTTTCATAGTCTTCGAATTCTTCCACGACTGTGCATTCTTATGATGTAATCTTCACTTTACTTACTGTTACTGAACTGTGCCACTTTGGGTGATCAGGAAACTCCGCAACCAGAATGTCTTCTGACTGTTTAGTGCCGATAACATGGTAGAAGAGCTTCTGGTTGATGTTGGAGGTGGTCTCTGTGCCTTTAACAAAGCAAACTCTTAGATTTATTTATATTCATCTTCATGGAAGTATTTGTTCTGGCCAAAAGTGCTGTCTGTTTGATGCTTAGCGTATTTGTATTTGCTGAAAAAGTTGTCTCTCCCTTACCATCCATCTTGCCTTCTTGACGTGGATAACAGTTGTAAAAAACACCCTTCCCATCATGGGTCCAGGCCAGGCAGCTGAATTTGACCCTCTCCAGTACATCAGGCAGCACGGTGAGATCATCGGCTTTCATGAAGTGAACCGTTACCCAGTCGGAGCCACCGCTAGTCAAACCATATGCAAAATACTCACACTCCTCTGAGAGACGCCCCACTGGATGGCCAGAGGCAGAGAAAAAAAACAAAAAAACAAATGAGATTAACAGTAACATCACACACATGCATTTGAACTGATACACATAAATTCTCTTTCTCACTTACAGGAACATATATCATATTCTCATAAGCATACACATCTATATTAGGGCTGCACGATATTGGAAAAAACTGACATTGTGTCCATCTGACTTCTAATACTATGGGGGTACAGGGTGGTGCGAACTATAACACCCGCAGAGGTGAAAGTGAAACGTAACACTCATTTATCTTTTCCCTACCTCCTGAAGCTTCGCAAACTTTCATTTGAGGGGGAAGAACGTGGTGCTGCGCCACGGCAAAACCTTACCAGCGGTAACGGTGTGCTGTTACCAATGACGCACTCCATGTGCAGGGGCTTGGTCTGCTTCTGCAAACTGATTAAGAAAGACTGTGATTGGTGGATCGCTGCGCACAGTGTGTCAGGTATCCTTGACATTAGATGAGAACACATTAAGTTCATTTGCCTCCAACATCACAGGACCTGTGATGTGACTATTGCGCACATGTACATCGCGATGACGATGCTCAAATGATATATCGTGCAGCTCTAATCTATATTTATCATTCTACTTCTGTACAAATATCATCATTTTCCTATATTATTTAACTATCACTTGCAATTTTACTCTCACGTAAGCAGAATTCCACAGGAATTTTAACAACAATTTGAATATATCTACACCTACTTATAACCACTGGAATTAAAGACATACCACTCAGCAATGACATTAAGTGTGAAAGATATACAGTAGTGGAAAAAAGTTTTCAGACATCCTTAAAATTTTACACAATCTCCACTACTCATATGAGGAAATATTTACAAGAAAATGTTTTCTGTGTTTCATAAGGCATTTTTTTTGTTTGTTGTTAACAAGAAATAACAAAACTAAATTCAGTTCCATCATGCCATGCCCTGGATCTGTTTCAAGGAACATCTTCTTGTTGAAATGTCCAGTTTTGACCTTGACAGAAGAGAGGCCAAGTTCAATGACTTAAGAGTAATTCTTAATGCAATCGTAAATCACAAATACATGGGGTGTCCAAAAACCTTTTTCCACCACTGTACATAAAGTGATAACAGTTGCTATTATGTTAAATTAATTGTTTACCAGTGTTTTATTCTGTTGCAACTGAACGGTGAATATTTCAGTTCTGGGCGATCTAAGTATAATTTATAGTGAGCGCTACTTTGACCTATGTATTTGAATCTCGCAATGCATCTTAAAAAGTAGTGACCATGGTACAGACTTTTAATGCAGGACTCAGGGGTTTCAATAATTTTCAGAGTAGACAGTTATTTGTTAAAAGTAGGTGGCTCTTACCAGATGGCAGGGGTCCGGGTCTGCCAAGGCTGAAAAGAGCACTATGTCTGTATTGCAAAAGGCAAAGTATAGACCTCATAACAGGTAAAGACTAAAAAAAAAAGAGTGACCTTGCTCCAAACTACGTCTAGTGATCTCCATTTACATTATTCTTTGTTCATGTACTATTCATACATATTTGTACATTTTATATTTGTTGAAGGTCAAATCAACTTTAAAATGATAGTCATTTGATAAAAAGACACATGCTCCTCGATCTTGTATAAATCTGATGGTCAAATTAATTCAGACTGGGAGATATGATCACCAAATGGACCCTGGCAGATTGGAGAGAAGTCTGTTGCAACTGAAAATGTAAAAATATGCTGATAACTACTACACCAGATATATAGGTTTAATAGGGGATACTAGCTGGTTTTGGATTTTTGCCAGTCTATGTATAAATTTGCAATAAAGTTTCCTGAAGCTGGTTTGTTCTGTTTAAATGTGAATATTTCATATTCTATATCCAAACACCGTCATTCATTATGTATTTTAGGAAATTTGTTTACATAGAAACTATTAGTTTACATCTTACAAATAGTTCCTGTATTATAGCATTATAAAAGGCCACAACTCCGCTTAATTTGTTGGGGGGTAAAAGTTTTTATCAGACAAACAAAAAATACACATGACAAGCCGTGTCAAGCATAGATCTAACGTAGTAATGACATATTTAATGGAGGCACCGCCACCAGGACTGGTTTGACCACTGTTACAACCACTATCAAAATTTCTTTTGGAGAACAGCAATTTACCCATGCCAGAGAGTTACTACTTATTGCAATGACGATTTATTTAATAATAATAATAATTAGATTTATAAAGCGCTTTTCTATGAACGCATACTCAAAGCGCACACAGTGGATCCATTATTCATTCGCTCTCACATCCTCCCTCTGGTGGTGGTAAACTACATCTGTAGCCACAGCTGCCCTGGGGCAGACTGACGGAAGCGTGGCTGCCAATCTGCGCCTACGGCCCCTCCAACCACCACCGAACATTCACACACATTCATACACCAGTGTGAGTAGCAGCACTGGAGGCAAGGAGGGTGAAGTGTCTTGCCCAAGGACACAACAGCACATGGACAGAGTGGGATTCGAACTGCCAACCCTTCGGTTATTGGACAACCCGCTCTACCAACTGAGCCATGGGCACCCCTATTTACCTCCTTTCCATTTCCTGGTAACTTAAACCTGGAAGCCAAAGGCCTCACGGCTTTGTCTTTTTCTTGATGACGACATGTTCCACATGGTGACACCATCCTCTGAGACGTGTGCATGAAATCATGTGAAAGTTTGATAAAGACAGCCAATCGAATATCGCTTGGAGCGTCATGTGATTTCCATGGGCACCTCAGCTTTAGTCTCCTATGCAGCCAAACGGTTGCGCTACCACAGCGGTTGCATTACGTACACACATTTATTTGTTTTTCCACGATCGGGCGGGAGGTTTCTAATCTTTAATCTTTAATCTCTAATCTTTATCAGAAAAGGCCTGACCTGGGCTCCCGAGCGTAAAGTAGCTGGTGACACATATTAAAATAGCCAGCGAAAATCGTCGGCAGCCAGCAGTTATTGAAACCCTTGAGGACTTAAAGTGTGTAGGTAAAAGACAGAGTGTGAGATCAAAATGGAGTATGGTATTTGCAACCCCTAAAACATAATAATACCGCACATAGATTGTAACAGTATTTGTTATGCGTTGGGCTCACTCTTCAGTGCCACAGTGCCGTCTTCAGACAGGGTGTTGGGGTCAAAGAAGACAGTGGCAGGCTTGTCCAAAGCGTCCTGCACATACAGCACATCCTGATTCTGGAGGCCTTTGTTGTGAAAGTAGAAATACCTGAAAAAAAAAGAAACAGGAAATAAACAGCAGGGAAATCTTACTCTCCCTTTGACCTGCATTTCAAGATGCATGAGGCTGTTTATTAGTTAAGTTCTACTACATTAATTTTTGACTACTACCTTTCCCCTCTTTTGTAAGGACAGCTATATTTGGGATTGTCATATAGCTCAGTGAGACGCTGGTGGAACCGAGGTTTGACAGCACACTTTTCCAGGAACGGCATGGTCAGTTTATTCTGCTCTTCAACAAAGGCCTAAAAATAAGGAGAAAGAAAGTTGAGGAATTAACAAAGATATTATTTCAAAATTTGGTATGGTTACCCACAGTGATGTTGTTGAATAATATAATGATATCAGAATGAAATTCACCCATTCCCAATATCAATACAGTAATTACCATGACACAATTTTATTATAAACAATGTCAATGACCCTTAAAAAGGTTGAAAACAGAAGGAATTTTTAAAAGTGTGGACATCACGACAAAATTTCATCAAGTTTCCCTTAATGGTATTGATCATGCAATAGATGTACAGTATATCATGTACAGGGCTGCATCAAAATGAAATTCAGTTTCATCATGTTTGAAAAGTAAATGACACCAACCATTTACTATTATTAATGCCTTACAATGATCCTCAGAGGGATGAAAACAGAAGAGTTTTTCATTTTATTATAAGTGAATGTTACAACAGTATTTGAAAGCCTAATTTCAAAGATAATATATTCAAGTTAATGATACAAAAATAAGTGACATTTTCCTTCTGACAAGAAGAATGCTGAACATCTTTCACTTAAACCAAAAAAATTGGAGGGAAAACTAAGCAGTATCTTCAAAAAATAATCTGTGAAGAAATTGCATATCTTCATGCACTAGTGAGTTTTTCAAACCAGCTCCAGTTTTTCCAGTATAACCCTAAAAATGTAAACGAAGGTATACCAATGCAACCAGTGTCACATACCTTGGTTTCTTCACTTTCAGGGTCTTCCAGCCACTCATAGGGATCACAGATCTCAGTTCCATGGTAGTCATGCACCTGGTGCAAGAACAAACAGGTTTAACAGGATCACAAACAAATGCATGTAAACAGGTGTGTGAAATTGTTGCCAATAAAGCTTGATTTTCTTGACTGCTTTATTGAATGCCTGTTAAGCAATGCAACGTTTTTAACTCCAAAACAAAAGCAAATTTCTGTGGAACTCAACTGCGACAGTACTTTTCCAGTACTTTATTATTTATCAATTGAATTTTTTTTTTTTTTTTTTTTTTTTTTAATTTTCAACTGAACAATAAACGTTGTTTTGTGGATTTATGTCATTCACCTCATTCATTGTATAATGTTGACAACAGATTTTATCATTAGTTTAATTTACAGAATATTCTACTGCTTGTAAAGTCATGATCTGATCATCAACAATAGTTTAAAACCACAATTAGGGTATCTGTTTTTTTCAACTTCCACTTCAGGACCAAAACTCAGCCTTTAACTTAAAAGGCACAATGATTCGATATTAATTGAGTTGATTATTGATTTTGACATGGAAAGTTTTTGGTCATATGATTTTAGTGCAACAGGAGGTTGTGCTTCTGCAATACATAAATGCTGTAGCTTAAGGGCACGTAGTGTTACGCGTCACTACAGCTTACTCCAGTTTCCAAGAATGCCAAGCGTAATTATTCCAGAGAATTCACTGTGAACTTGGCATCACTTCAGAAAAAATTCAATGAATGTGAAAATCAATTTACATTGGTTCATCAATGACTAACTATGAAGTGGTGCTTGCACTTCAACCTTCCAGGCAAGACAGAATATTAAAAGGGGGATGAATCCTCCAGTTTCTCACGCATCATAAATGCTGTACATTATTTATTTATCTAAAATGTTGGAGAATATGCAGTCAGTGCATTCAAACTGAGATGTAGTTGGTTATGCAGCATATGCATTTAAAAAAAGTAAAAAAAAATAAAAAATAAAATTGGGATGGATTTGGATGAACCTTAAAAAAGGAACTAAAGATAGTTTTGATAATCAGTAATGTCATTATGATGAAATTAGTATGAATATGACATTTATGTCATGCAGAAAAATCATTCATAGTGTACAGTAGTGGCTCTATCATTATATAGGCACATTTAAAATGCATATGAAGATCAGGATTTATTATATTTGGAACACGATGCCAAAAAAAAAAAAAAAAACTTGAAACATCAGAGATCAAGACCATGTCTTTAGCTACAGATGGTGCACCTATCATTGGGGCTTAATTTAATATTGAGATACTTACATACTGAACCTCTGCCCAAACTGTCCCTGTAGTGTCTTAAGGTAATTAGGCAACAATGCACCATTAGATTAATTTCGAGAAATATGATGGCTGATCTACAACATTCTATTCGTTACAACTAACAAAAAAGTCAAAGGTTTCTTGGAACTGAATGGTTTGGTAAAAAAGTACATAAGGAACCTTGTTACAGTTCTGCATAAACCAAACATGGAGCAACAACGGGTTAAACCGGTTGTTAAACGACTCTTTGTATCAAAATTCTGATCAAGTAAAAAAGTAAAAAAAAATTGATACACACTGATTCAAGTGGGTCATACACACCACTTTAAGACCCACATTTTCCCATTATTATCAAGTCACACCCTACTTTTATAGAGTTCAGGTCAAAATATATTTATCAAAAACAGGCCCGTGAAAACATGTTCAATGTCATTATGAACTTAAAAACAAAATCTATGAAAATACCTGATAATAATAATAAATGCAATGATGATAATGAGTGAACATCACAAGTTTGCACATAAAATAATATGACTGATTTTAAATCAATTAATGTCTCTGAATGACATTTCAGTTTTGATATTTAATTCTGACATGTCACACGCACTTAAGGTCATAATTGCTGTACATATTGTCTATAAACAATAAGTATAAACTTTTAATCAAATTTTTGCTTCACTGGTACGTCAGTGTATTTAACAACTGAAACTACAAATTGTGGGCCATAAAGGTTATTTCTGTTGTTAATTTGTAATTGCTTCTCTACTGTACCTTGACTGTCAGATTGCCACTATCTTTCATATGACCTTTGACCTGTCCAAAAAGATTGACAACTGTTTTAAGATGGCATGAATCAGGTGTTAAGACTATGTGCAGTCATGTACAAAGGTCTTCAACATTAGGTTTGGTGGTTTAGTAAAGTTCTAATAACCACAAATATGCATTTCTCAGTCTCTGTATTGAGATACATATGTGAAGTATGTATAGCAGTAAAAACAAATGTTTCAGGCAAAACAACTTCCATAAACCAAAGTGGAAGTACTTAGTGCAGGGGTGTCAAACTCATTTTCTTTCAGAGGCCACATTCTGCCCAATTTGATCTCAAATGGGCCAGACCAGTAAAACAATACCATAATAGCCTATAAATAATGACAACACCAAATTTTTCTTTGTTTTAGTGAAAACATTAAATTCTAAAAATATTTACATTTACAAACTATTCAAATAAAACAGTAAATGTGAATAACCTGAAAAAACTGAAATTCCTTAAGAAAAATAAGTGCAATTTTAACAATACTATGCATCAACTTATCATTTATACATTTACATTATGGATTAGATCTACAAATGCACAGAACATTTAGTAACAGGTAGAATATTGTTAAAATTGCACTTAATTTTCTTTAAACATTTCAGGTTGTTCATATTTGTTCAGGTTATTCACATGTTAAAGGACAGTTTGTTAATGTAAATATTTTCATAACTTAATGTTTTGTTGGTTGTTGTTTTTTTTTTTGTTTTTTTTTAACTAAAAGAGGAAAATTTGGAGTTGTCATTATTTATAGGCATAATGTAAATTTTTTTTCCACATTAAACCAAAAAGGAAATGATCCATTCCATCCATTTTCTTCCAATTATCCGGGGCTGGGGTAAGCGGAAGAAAATGAAAAATGGAAATTACTTATAGGTTATTGTGCTACTGTTTTTACTTGAAATCACAATTGATCTGTATGTGGCCCCTTGACTGTTCATATCATCAGTGTAATTTCTGCATTTTGTAAATTCATCCCGCAGGCTGGTTTGGAACCTTTGGCGGGCTGGTTTTGGCCCACAGGCCACATGTTTGACACCCCTGACTTCGTGAGACCTCCATCTGCAATTAACATGCCTTAAACCCTGTTGTTCAGACGATATGAGGTTCACTGAATTAATTTTCTGGTGTTTTACATCAAATTTATTCAACACATGTCAGATGCTTCTGAACTGTTTGTGCTGCTTCTTGTCATGGGGTCAGGGGTCGCATTAAATAGTGACTTTAACCTTTAGAACACATTTAGGTCAGTTTTATTTGTGACTTTTAAGGCACATATTTCCAATAATTTCATGTTGTATCTGAAGAGAATGAGAAATGTATGTTCGTTCATTTCATCCTGCAGAAACAACAAACCTAGGGAAGGCCTAAGTACACGGGGTGACAGGTCTTTTAAAGCTGTCACACCGTGTCTTTGGAATGACCTGCCTCTACACCACAGGTGTCAAACATGCGGCCCGGGGGGCAAAACCGGCCCACCAAAGGGTCAAATCCGGCTTGTGGGATGAATTTGTGAAATGTAAAAATTACACTGAAGATATTAACAAACAATGGTGTTAAAATCCTTTTAGGTCAATTCAATCTAAAGTGGGTCAGACCAGTAAAACACTAACATAATAACCTATAAATAAAGAAAACCACAAATTTCTCTCTTTGTTTTGGTGTAAAAAAGGTAAAATTGCACAAAAATGTTTATATTCACAAACTAGCCTTTTACAAAAAATGTCAATAACCTGAAATGTCTTAAGAGAAGTATATACAGGGTGTCCCATAAGTCTCCATACATAGGAGACATAATACATATGGTTCTAACATGTATTTCTTTATATTTCTTCTTTATAGTTCTTCAGCAGTGGAGGACACGCATTGAAATGTGTTCCCGACAAAATGGCAGTCATATAGAGCATATTATATAAATAAAAATGGTTTATGTCAAGAAACGTTTATTTTTCCTATGTATGGAGACTTATGGGACACCCTGTAGAATTGTACCAATATTCTGCCTGTTACTACAGGTTTTGTTTATTTGTAGATCCACTGTGATCTGTAAGTTGCGATGTACATGTATAAATGATTAACTAAGGTGTGATATTGTTAAAACTGCACTTATTTTTCTTAAGAATTTTCAGGTTGTTCATATTTGTTCATGTTATGTTCAAGTACAGTTCGTAGATGTAAACATTTTCATTACAGAATATGACTTTTTTCACTCAAAAACACAAGAGAAAACTTTGGAGTTGACATTATTTATAAGTTCTTATCCTATTATTTATATTATTTTACTGGTCTGGCCCACTTTATAACATATTAGTTTGTATGTGGCCCCTGAACTCATACGAGTTTAACACCCCTGCTCTACACCTATGGTCCATGGACTCTGTAGAGCAGGGGTGTCAAACTCAGATCCTCGAGGGCCGGTATCCTGCATGTTTTCGATGTTGCCCTCTTCCAGCACACCTGACGGTCGTTATCAGTCTTCTGCATAGCTTGATGGTAGGCTTATCATTTGAATCAAGTGTGTTGGAAGAGGGATACATCGAAAACATACAGGATACTGGCTCTCGAGGATCTGAGTTTGACACCCCTGCTGTAGAGAGTTTTAAGAAACACCTTAAAACACTCCTGTTCAAGCAGGCTTTTTAATTTCCCAACTGACTCAGGGCTGCTACAAAGTGATTACTCTTTATGTATTTATAATATTTTAAATGTATTTTAATTGTATTTTTATTTTGTTTTAATGGTATTTTAACTGTATTTTATTTGTACTGTTTATTTGTACTTTAGAATAGAATAGAATAGAATAGAATAGAATAGAATAGAATAGAATAGAATAGAACAGAACTTTATTGTCATTGTACACTCTACAACAAAATTAAAAAGTGCGATCCTAAAAGGTACAATCCCTGACATAAAAAAAAACACACATACACAATCACACTCGCATAATAATTAGATAAAGAAAGTAAAAACACACAGACACAATCACACTACCATAAAATAGATTAAAAATAAATAAATACATAAAAACAGACACAGTCACATCCTATTGCACTATCTTTTAGCAGCATTCAGTGCATTAACTGCAGTGGGTTAGAAGCTATTTTTCAGTCTGTTTGTTTTGGCTTTAATGCTTTACTTTGCACTGTAAAGCACGTTGTGACTCTGTGAAAAGTGCTCTATAAATAAAATTTACTTACTAAGACTTTAGCGCAGTATTGGTTGAATGGGCTCTATGCACATCCTCACTACTTCCTGAACTTCAGGTGGCTCCTTTATTTCCTGCCTTTCATTATCGGACACACTGACTAATCCAGGTGTGCCTGCTGCTCCTTGTTGTGACTGCTGATTAATTAGGCACACCTGGATTAATCAGTGTGTCCAATAATGAAAGACAGGAAATAAAGGAGCCACCTGGGGTTCAGGAAGTAGTGAGGCTGTGCATAGAGTCCATTGAAGACTTGGTTATTAGTACTGTGTTTCTTGGCATTGTGTGTGTATTTTTTTGTGCTTCTCGTTATCATTTCAGTGGATTTTTTTTTTTTAAGAATATAGGGTTGTAAAGACGACATCTGGAATTTAGTCGGCCCTATGTGAAATGCAAGGCTCCTCTGTAATAATGTCAAGAGGGGTAATACATACTAGAACCTATTTAGTTCAGTTTTTAGTGTATTTTAAGGCCATGCACATATTTATAGTATTTTCTTGTTACATCTGAAGAAAAGAGAATGACAAATACATATGTATGCTCATTTCACCCTACAAAACCAACAAACCTAGATGAGGCCTAAGACTTCTGCACTTTTTTTTTTTTTTTGTAAAGTTTTCAGCAGTTGTCCTAGCCACAGTATTTTAATGTTTAGAAACAGACACTTAGGCATATGTTATTCTTGAAAAACTATAAATTCTACAATAATCTAAAGCTGTCATGTGACTTATATAACCACATGTAGCATTTATTGCTACTTAGTTTTACTTGATACAACTGCATTTCTGTCTTACTTGAGTTTTCCCAGTGTTCAGAACTGCACACAACCACAATTGGCTTTTCTTGCCCAGTCAGTGCTGCAAAATCCCCTTTTGAGTAACTTTTTGGTTAAGTTTTGTTTTTATTTCTCCGTTCATATGCATTTCTGTCCAGCCCTCCACCCTTTATGACTGTCCTTTCTTGTTTCTTTTCCTGTAGTTTTGTGTTTGAACTGCAGTCTGTTGTACAGGCACTAACCTTGCTCTCATCTCTTCTCGCGGCAGGATACTTAAACGCCATGGTGGGTTTTCCTACTGTGTTCTTCCGTCGACTTTGTCCTGCTAATATTCACTCTATTTTTCTATTTGGTTCAGTTTTCAGCGCTTGGGTTGAATCAAAACACTCTGGTCAAATTCTGAAGCGAAAGTGAAAGTATGCAACACGCCGACGCACGCACGGGCGGGCCTTCAACCCGCGTGCGCTTGTTCTTACAGGAAATGATGCGTCATGTACGACAGGTGATGACATGCGCACGCGTACGTCTGTGAACGCACCAAAAAAGGAAAATAAAAGATTTACGGAATAGGAACTATGTGGTCCATTATTTTTTACAAAATAGACAAGAACAACTTTTATTTCTTCTTCTTCTTCTTTGTTTTTTTTTTTAAGTAGTAATAGTAGTAGTAAAAGTAGTAGTGGTAGTTATAGTAATAAACTTATTTCAGTGTACACCCATGACCTGTATGCACCAAAAAATAAAAATAAAAATCTATGTTCATTTGTATTATTATCATATTATTATATCACCAAAAATATTTAAAGAATATGAATTTTGTCGTACATTACTTTTTTCAAAACAGGCAAGAACAACTTTTATTTCCTCTTATTATTTTTTTTTTCTTTTTTTTATAGTAGTAGTAGCAGTAGTAGTAGACGTGGTAGTGGTAGTTATATTAATATACTTATTTCAATATACACCCATGACCTGTAGGCACCAAAAAATAAAAAAAATAATAAAAAGGTATGTTTATTTGTATTATTTTCATATTATTATATCACCAAAAAATATTTAAAGAATAGGAACTTTGTCGTACATTACTTTTAACAAAACAGGCAAGAACAACTTTTAGTCCCTCTTATTATTTTTTTTTTTTTTTGTAGTAGTAGCAGACGTAGTAGTGGTAGTTATAGTAATATACTTATTTTAATGTACACCCATGACCTATAGGCACCAAAAAAAAAAAAAAAAGTATGTTCATTTGTATCATTGTCACATTATTATATCACCAAAAATATTTTAAAAAATAGGAACTCTCTGGAAAATTACTTTTACAAAATGGACAAGAAAAATGTATTTATTTATTTATTTATGTAGACCCATGATCTGCCTTCCAGTATGTCATGGGTAATTAGCGTTAAATCCACACTTAAAACAGATCCATATGTTGCGTTATGCTTTGGCGTGAAGGTAAAAAGTTGAGAGTGTGCACAAGGTGGAGGGATGGGCTCTGAGACACAGAGAGAAAGAACAAAAACAGAGTTTCAGACATATAAGCTGTCTAATCCACAAAGCTGTGAAAACGACTGGGTAGAAAAGGAGGGGAAAGATGGAGGACAGGGAGTTAGAAAGAGGGCTAATTTGAAACTAATTAAGCTAAGGTGATTAAGTGAGACTGGCTTGATGAGAAAATAAGCTGTAAGTGGGCCTCTGACCCTGTTTTAGTATATTTACCTCTGTCACAATAGCTGGATGGGAATAAAGCAATGTCACGCATGTCAGAGCTTCCCAAAGTGCTTATGTGCGTAGAACACAACCACAACAGTTCATTCATATTGTACAATAGTCCTACATCAGGTTTGTTAGTTTAGTGACGTTATAATGGCCACAGAAATGCATTTATCAGTTTCTGTATGAGCATACAAACTGGATACATGGGAAGTAGAGCTTTTTTACTGTAGAGCAGTAAAAACAAACATTTCAGGGGGAAATACAGCTTTTATAAGCCACATCCTCTGTACTTAACATGTTTTTAACCCTTTTGTTCAGACAATATGAGATTTATTGCTTTAATTTTCTGATGTTTTCTGACAGATTTCATTCAACACATGTCGATATTTCTAATTGTGCTGCTTCTTGTCATGAGGACAGGGGTCACACTAAACAGGGACTTTAACCGTTATAACCCATTTAGTTAATTTTTTTTAGTGACCGTGCACATATTTCCTGTATTTTCTTGATGTATGTGTAGAAAAGAAACTGAGAAATAAATAAGTTTTTGAATTCTGTCTTAGTCAGCAGTCAATAATAATAATAATAACAATACTACTACTACTACTACTACTAATAATAATGATAATAATAATAATAATAATAATAATAATAATAATAATAATAATAATAATAATAATAATAATAATAATAATAATAATAATTGTAGTAAATAAAGTAATGATTAAATTCCTATTGTCTTCCAAAACTGAAACCCTAATTTGCAAAGGTAGTAGTTTTCCATTTAATGCTGGGAATAATGATAGACATATGAATGATGAATCATAGCTTTACTGATTACCTAACAACTGTGTGACAACAGTGTTTTAATTGGCAGTAGTAAAGTCTGAGGAGAAGCTGTAATCTTTGGGGCCGTTAGGGATGAAAGTGGACCAGGCCAAGCCACAGGCAGATGGGTTGTTATGGAAGCAGATATTTGAGGCCCCAGACAGCCTGAGCCATCTCTGAGCCTGCAGCGGCCCGACCGGCTGGGCCCCTACCGAGAATGGCTTTAGCCGTGGCGAGAATGGCGTGCTGTGCAGATGGGCCCTAATTGGCTGGAGAGACCCAGGTAGTATGCCAATCTGCAAAGAGATAGAGATTAGATTAGCCATGTCAGATTACAGCAGAGCAGAATCAGACAGTGTCATCTAATGCATCCAGACTCACCCACTGGGAGAGACCAGCATAGAATGGACTAGAGAAGGAGGGAATGGCTGTTGTTTATGTTTTCAGAGGAAAAAATAAAATAAAATAAATAAATAAATAAGAGAAAAGCACAAATATTAAAGACTAATTAAATGATAAATTAAAAAAAAAAATTGCTATGGAATTAGACAAAAATATATAAAATGAAGAAAAGTACATGTAATTTTCTGTGCATCATTTACCACAATAAAGTAAACACACATGTACAAAGACATAAACACACAAGTGAACACCTTCTGCTCCTTTCCTTAACAGATGGTGCAGAGTGCTGCCACTGATAATCCGTTATTGTTCTGAATATTTTGATTATTGTGCTGGTGGTCATATCAAAATCATACATAAATCACCCCCTAACCTTATAGCTTGATCCAGGGCTTACCACTGCTCTGAAGCTAATATCTTTGGCTTAGGGCCAAAGGCCGTATTGTAATATAACTGAGAGTGCTATAGCATAAGCTTCTCATTTTAGAAATAGATTTGTTTTATTTATAAAGCATTTAAAGAGGCTTGGTGAAAATTTAAAGGTGTTTAAGCCTTTGCTGTTCCTTTCAATTTGACTATTGATATGTACGTCATCATTTTAGCGCATTAAATATTATTCTTTACATCAAGTGTGGCCTCCATGAGAAAGTCATTTAAGTAACCAATGCGCTGCTTTGCTCTATTGTTCTTGGTTATTTTTCTTGGAGTCATTTTTCTTCACAAATGACGGATTCTCATCTTTTTAATTAAACTCATAAGCAACAGTGCAAACTTAATTTAGCAATAATCGATACGGAGCTCGGTAGTAGTTGTGGGCTGATGCCAAGTATTGATCTGTGGTTAATGTTTTTGTTCTGCAGTATGCATGACGCCTCAGGGACAATAAAAGACCAGTGAGATTAAGACAATTAGGGGGTTGATTGTTATCCAAAAGACGAGGAGAAGAAGAAGATTAAATGAGGAGATTTAGGTCAAAGTGGTGATGGCTGCAATAAGGAAGGAGGAGGGGCAGGGAAAAGGAGGAGGGAAAAGAAAAGGTGGGAGGAGGAGGAAGAGGAAAGATTGGGGTCAGGGAAACTGATCGCTGTGGCATGGCAGGTTGCCTTCAACAGAGAAAGAGAGATGACGGACAGGAGGGAGGGGGTGGAGTGGAGTGAGTGCTGTAGAAATAGCTGACCTGTAGTGTGTAAGATGAAGCATCACCTGAACTTCACCTGATTTCCAGAATAGGCCCGCCTGTCTGGGGATTTTCCTTATCCGTCTAGACTTCTGAATCAGCACTGGCTGCTCTTGTTTTCCTTTTTTTTCCCCCACCATCCTCTTGTTTTCCTCTCTCTGTCTCACTCTCATCCTGCCCACGTACCCTCCTTCTTTCCCTGGACCGCCTAATTAGCAGACATTTTTATTGATCTGTTCAAATCCCCTTCTCTGTCTACCAGACAGATCTTGGATAAAGTCTTCCTCTGCCTGGTGGTCTGTGAGATTGGGGAGGGGGCTGGGGTAACATGGGCCCACCTGTTGACCACAAGCCAAAAGCGTGCAGACTTTGCTAGACCCTTACATCACCCCTTTTTATCCCTTGTCCTCTCCAACACATTGGGTTTAATGCCGCCCCTCCTCACTCTACTCACGGTGTGTTGTTTTGCAGGGGCCTCAAGTGATTTGAGCCTCCTAGATATTATAAACTGTAGAGGATGACAAGAGATAATTGGGCGGTTTAAGCTATTACACTCTAATTTCTTCAGGGGGTTGAGATTACCACCCTCTGGTAATTAAGTGGCAAGGAAATATTATGTTGGCTTTAGAAATCACAAATTAGCTGCGACGAGCTAAGACCATCTTACAGACATCTGTTGACACTGCTACATGTTTACCCTGCAGCACGTACAGAAAAAAAAAACAAAAAACTCTTATGCAACACTTCCATTTTGCTGAGGGCATTTAAAGCAACATGTTTATTCAATTTATTTATTTATTCATTCATTCATTTCTATTTTTCTTAAAGGGTAAAGCCCCACTGTCATGCAGTGGCTGTGGGTCGCGAGGTAGACTGGGTCGTCCATCAACCAAAAGGTTGGTGGTTCGAATCTCGTTCTGTCCTAGTCATGTTCCATTGTATCCTTGGGCAAGACACCTCACTTCCCTTGCCTGTATGAATGCGTATGAATGTTTGGTGGTTGTCATAAGGCGCTTCCAGGGCTACAAATGTAGTTTACCACCACCAGAGTGTGAATGTGAGAGTGAATTAATAATGTAAAGCGCTTTGGGTGCCTTGAAAAGTGCTCACGGCCTGATCACAATCAAGGGTAATAGGAAGGGTGCACAGATAGATTAAAAAAAAAAAAAATAGTATTGCTCTATCAAAAAATCAGACAGGCGATTTTATTTGTCTGATATTTCTCTTTTGAAGTCCAAATTATTATTGTATTATGGTGTCTACTAAAAATTTGGCAGGCTTGTACCCCTGTCAAATCAGAAATTATTGGGTGTACGGACACTCCAGCCTCCATATTTAATGCCTACAAAGATATACAAATGTTTCATCACTCAGGATAATCATGCATTGTTTATTGCATAGATGTCGTCTCCAAAGCATGCATGCTGAAAAATTCCATATATTGACAGAAACAATAAAATTAGACCCACATATTTTGAATATGGTGTACGGACACTACTTGGTGTACGGACTCTACAAGATTGGAATGGAAATCTGTCTTACCACATGGTCGCACCTCTGTCAGATCTGTAACTAAGTCTTCCTGGTACAGGAGGAAATAAACATTTGTGAACAAGTTATAACAATATATCTATAAGGCATATACGCCATATTATTGATGGAAGTGTATTGGTGCACGGACACTACAGGAATTTTGGTGAACAACGCACCATTGAAAACATGCGGTTCGACATAAACATCCGTTTGCCACATTGTTCCCAAATTTTCTGCAGCCAGGGAGCACACCAAAATCTGTCTAGCTGTGCATATTTAGTCATAATAATACTGAAATAACAGGTTCCCGTTCTGTTATTACAATTAAAGGGCTGTAAAAGAAGGGTTTTCAGAACAAAATGGTTGACTGTCTTAGTACTGAAAATAAGAATTGATCATCAAACAGCTGTTCAACAAAAATGATCAATAAATGAAAAGCAATGTGATGTATGTATTTTGTAATAAAAAAAGACACAGGAGTTGAGTAGTAATTATTTATTGTGTTACAAAACATTATGTACAATAATTTTGCTCTCTTATAACAATAAAATTGTGCACGTTTTCACGCTCATTGGGTTGCCATTTTATCAGTTTTTATCCGATTTTCTTCAAATTTGGAGGATTGCAAGATCTAGTAAAAAGATGGCCAAAGAAACATTTTGGGAATGGTTTTGGGGGTATCTTTTTGCAATACTGATTAATAACTTAATAACTGCAAACATACTTGTACACCTTGATTGTGATCAGGCTGTTTAGAAATCTAAGCCATTATTATTATTATTATCATTATTGTTATTATTATTATTATTATTATTATTATTATTATTATTAATATTATTACTATTATTATTATTATTATTATTATTATTATTATTATTATTATTATTTCAAAGTAATTGCTGTAAAAATATGCGGAGCCTCACACACTCTAAAAAAAACAAAACAAAAAAAGTCTAATATTTCAATGGACTGTCTTTAGTTTCAATTAAGGCGTGAATTCATTAATGCCAAAAAAAGTATAATTTTAGTAAGTTTATGCCATCTTATTACATTGTTTGAGCACATAACATTGCCAAACATAGACCAGACCAACTGAAGCAACCCCAGATCTCACTAGGCTCGAAACTGACTGTAGGCACAAGGTATGATGGGTAATAACTTCATCCAGCTCTCCTCTCACTGTGACGCACCTATTGTTCTGGAACAGCCTCAATCTGAACTCATCAGACCACATGACCTTTGTTCACTGAAAAACAGTCAAACCTTGTGCTCCCTAAAATAGATTGTTGTTTGAGAAATGAGAAGCTATTCACTGCATCAGTGGGTTAAAGAACTTGTTGCAGGTGAAACGCTGCAGTATTTATCCAGTGGAAAGCTCTTATCTGTTTGCTTTGTTTAATCCAGATGGGGACTTTATTTGGGGCCAGTCACTATATATATTCATATTGTTTTGTGATCACCAGTTTTTCATACTTAAATTGACAGAATCATAGTATCAGCACAAATATACATAAACATTTTTATAAAAGAAGTTAGTATTTTATATATTTTGTTTGTTTGTTTGTTTTTTTTCATGCTATTTAATAGTATGTCTGCACAATTTTCATTAAACTGCATCAAAGGGTAAGGGATGAACCAATGTGAAACTCCAAAAAAAGTTGTGGAACTTTATTTTTTGCATACATATATGAAGCTGGGATGAATTATGGACTGTGATGTTTGGGTGCCAATATATAAAGTTGTAAATAGTATGTTTCCTTCAGCCACATCACCATATATTCCTCTATTATCACTATCACTATCACATATACTATATGTGAGCATTGACTTGTTCAGACAAAATCACAGCAACAGCTCACAGATGCATGTCTTTTATCTCCTTTAATCACGCCTCCTTATATATAAAAAAATCTAAGTGGGCAAGTACATTATGCAAAAAAGAAAAAAAACAAAAAAACAACAGAAGTCAGTTTTGAAGTTTCGAAGTCACTCTATGAAGACATTAAGCCCATACAAGTGTATTTTCAATGCTGATTATGAATAATTAGAATAAACAATCATTGCCTCTTCAAGAAAAGATGTAAAACTACAGGTTGACATCAACACTAAAAGCCTGTTCTTCTGTTTACTACTTGAAAGTGCAGCATCAATTACATTCATGCATATAGTCTCAAATATAACATGGAAATTGATGTCTGTTTTAGTAAACCAGAGGAACACAGTGATGTAGAAAAGAGCTGAGAGAATCTCTTCAAAATATCTGTCTTTGGACTGTAAAGCTGCTCAGAAACAGTGCAAAATTAGTATATGCAGTAAACAGGCTTAGAATGATGTTGCAGATAAGGATGTAGCTCGTTGAGGTCTCTGGCTCGTCCGTCTTCTTCCTTCCTCTTCTGTGATGGCATGCAACCCAGAGGAGGTGTGAAAATGTGTTGGTTATTTTGGTCTGTCACAGTAAGCCTCTGAGAAACTTTGGCTCACAGATTCTGGTGAGAAAGTGTGAAGCTCTTGCATGTAAAATGAAAGAAAAAAAAAAATCATGTCTTCATGGTGTACTATTTTCTGATAATACTTTCTATTGCAGGTAACTATTTTATTCAGTACAGATTCATTGTACAGCTAAAGTTTTTTCTCACTCCAGTACTGTGCACATTTTCAGTTAAAATTGTTCTTTTTTTTTTTTTTTTTTTTTTTACAATGCTTTTGCAATAAATAGACACAAGTATGACCAGTGCACGTTTTAATTACTTCAATGCCTAATACAGTCGCGGAAAAAATTATTAGACCACCCCTTGTTTTCTTCAATTTCTTGTTCATTTTAATGCCTGGTACAACTAAAGGTACATTTCTTTGGACAAATATAATGATAACAACAAAATAGCTCATAAGATTTTAATTTCAGAGCTGATATCTATCCATTTTCCATGTTTTCTTGATAATAACCAAAATCACTTCAGTTCTTGCATCAATAGCAATGGCATTGTACTGACAAAAACAGTGCTTTTAGGCATTCCATGTTTTCTTTTCTGTCCGTTTAGTCACATGATACACACAGGAGTCAGTACTGGATTGCATAACCATAGTTTTTGATGACTTTTGATGGTCAAATGATTTTTTCCCATGACTGAGCTTATTTTGTAGAGCTGTGTTTTCATAACAGGCTGCTGCATAAGTAATCAGGTAATAATAGTAACACTTTGGGTTTAGAAAGAACAATTACACAGCAGTGTCAGTTTTGAAAACATAAAATAAGACTCTAATTCAGGTCATACAGGGTGGGGAAGCAAAATTTACAATATTTTGAGGCAGGGATTGAAAGACAGTGTATGACCAATTAGTTTATTCAAAGTCATGAGAATTTATTTGCCACAAGAAAATTGACACAATAGAAAATGTTTTTATTCTATGTGTCCTCCTTCTTTCTCAATAACTGCCTTCACACGCTTCCTGAAACTTGCGCAAGTGTTCCTCAAATATTCGGGTGACATCTTCTCCCATTCTTCTTTAATAGTATCTTCCAGACTTTCTCGTAATAGTTTTGCTCATAGTCATTCTCTTCTTTCCATTATAAACAGTCTTTATGGACACTCCAACTATTTTTGAAATCTCCTTTGGTGTGACGAGTGCATTCAGCAAATCACACACTCTTTGACGTTTGCTTTCCTGATTACTCATATGGGCAAAAGTTTCTGAAAAGGTATGGATAATAGTGTTAGGTATGATTATGACATCAATATATGTTTGGTTTCAAAACAATTGATGTAGTGCCTGCTGAGAAAAAAACAACTAAATGTTCATTGTAAATTTTGCTTCCCCACCCTGTACAATTTTTTTTTAAAGGATTTTTCATTTCATTTATTTAATTCATGGTTGTGCATTTCATCAGCAGACATTCAATAATCATCAGGTGAACAAACATTTACACACCCATGCTCGAAAAGGAGCAGGATGAAGAAAATCTTGTATTTCCTGCCCCCTTCTAAATAATAATAGCCTTAATGGTTAGCTATAAACAACTAGCTATAAAGTCAGACGAACCAAACAAAATACATCCAAAGATAATAATGAATACAAAATGAATTCAAATCCAAGTGCAAAACTCCATATCTAGGAAGTACAAAACAAACAAAACATAGGTAAATATATACACAGAAAAAATTAGTATTTTCCTCAAAAAGAGTAAATTTGGCTCTATACTGAGTTTGAAGAGCTCTACCCAAAGAGTAACTTTTACTCTTTTTAGAGAAGGACCAAATGTTATCTGAGTAAAATTTTCTTCAATGTGAGTAAATTTTACTCAGGCAAATTTCCTGTGAAACATTATACACTATAGACATTATGTATATACTGGTGTCCTTGTCTTATTTGCTTGAGCTTTACTAAGAAAATGAAATTGCAGATTATGTTAATGCACTGCTGGACTTTTTATACTAATGCACTTTATTCTAGCAGTGTTAAGATTTAAGTCCGACCCATTTCTATTGTGCCCGTAGCTTTGCCAGATCCTAACCACAAAACTGCACCACCAACAAAGTGAAACATTCCCTCATACAAATGTAAGCTTCGTCATTTGTTATCTTGGTGTGATTCCAGTGGAACAACCCAGAGTTCTAGAGAATTCCACAATGCCAAAAGAGATGATGATAATGATATCTGAAGGGAGTGAACAGTTGTTGACACTTTACCTCGATTCTCAGGCAGTTACTCAGACCGATGAGGAGAGGTGATTTTACACCCTATATGGAAAAAGACCCATGTTAAGACACAATACTTTCATAGATTGACAAAAGATTATACTTTAAGATTAAAATTATGTAGCTTTAAATCATACCTGGATTATGTATGCTGACCCTTCTTGACCTTAGTGCCATAAATGTGCTCCCCTATATAAACATGATTGATTCCATAAGCTCCGAAGTGAAGCTTACGGTACATTTGTGCTTTTTATGCATGAATAAACACCTTTTTATCTACTACATATACCCCAGATAGAAGGGTGGGAGAAAATGAAAGAGAACAAAACAAGAACGATATTTAATGGCACTTATTATTATTATTATTATTATTATTATTATTATTATTATTATTATAACCTTTATTTAACCAGGAAAAAAAGGTCATTGAGATGAAAAAGCGGTAGCAGCAGCAGAAGTTACACAAAATGGAAATCACAGCGATACATCCACACTAATATATATAAAAAGAATGAAAGTCAGTACTAAATTAAGACTGATAAGAATATACATATAAAACCTCACCATTATTTTAAAAGGTACTAAAAGTATAACAACAATGTTCCTTAAAAGCATCTCAAAGCCGAACCCAATTCAATCAATTAGAAAAACATCTGTACCCACGTTTGTCCTTTTCCCATTGATTTAAAATGACTTTGAATGTATTAAAAAAGACCAGTTCCTTCAGTTTAATATCCTTCTGTAGGTTGTTCCAGGCAGTGGGAGCAGAATATTTAAAAGCTTTCTTTCCCAGTTCTGTTCTGACTTTTGGAACCCATAAAGATAACAAATCCTGGGACCGGAGACTGTAATTATTTAAGTCATTCCAACAAATGTAGACCACCAACTGATGAAATCCTTGTGACTATGGATGAAGAATTACATTGGGTGGTTGTTTCATAGCTGTTTTCAGTGAATTTTCAGAATGGCATAAAATAACAAGTTGAAGAATTTCAACATAAAGAAGATATTTATAAAGTCAATATCATTATCTTTCTCTAAATGAACAATAAATTGTAAATGATTTTTAAATTCTCAAAGGAAAGTGATGGCAATTCATTTGTAAAAAGAGAAAATAATCTCACTACTCTGACTTTATCCCTTCATTATTATTTTCCTTGACAACAAAGGGATTTCCAGGCACCAAATACTGTGATCTATTCAGAAAAAAAACCCTTTAACAAAACAAAGATGCTTTGAGGAAAACAATCCTGCGCTTGGGTGATGAAACATGATAATGTAATCTTACATATTTAAGGTTCAGGCATCAGGGATAATCCTTTTGGTTAAAGAGATCTGATGAAAAATAAGATGGCTAGACTCACAGCCAGTAAACAACAAAGTGGTTTTGAAAAAAAAAAAAAAAAATGATGTCACCTTTTCTACATCTTTTCTTTCTATAGGTCATCGTCTTCCTGGTAACGTAGGCATGGTTGGTGTCAAACACAACAACTACAGCAATGCATTAAGACAATTAATCCTCTTTTTTCTCCTGCTCAGCTGTTTACTGTTTATCACAGTACAACTGGAAAAACACACAGAGTGGAGAGCCCCAACATATTAAGAGAAATAAGGCAGTAACAGCTTGCATAAAGTACGTTATAATCACCTTTTCCTCAGTTTTATTTATACTAGGCTGTGGAATACATCTATGACAGATGCACAGTGTAGTATGATTCTGACTCACTGCCAAGGAGCTGTAAACAAACAACGTGACCAGTCACATTTTTTCTGTGACTGATCGTTTCCACTTTCATTCTCAGTGAAAGAAAAAGAAAACCGGCTTTGACAAAACAAAACATAACAAAACACAGCCTTTATTTATTTTTTTCTTTTTAATAATGTTCTTTTATTGGATCAGATATTAAACCAGTGGCATAATGTCCTAGATCTACATCACATAAATTACACTTAGACTAAGTTCAGACAGCAGGTTTTAATGCACAATTCAGATGTTTTTGCTGAAATCAGATTTTTTTTTTTTTTGGTGCTCGTTCATATTACACATTAAATGTGACTTCTATCAGTTTTGAGTATGGACTGAATGCGACCCTGAAGTGGCCCGGACGTGCAAAAGAGGTCCTGACGTAATACATGACCACATAGGCACGCACTGTGTTTATGGAAGTAACACTCCTGGGACGCAGAATTGTGGTGTTTGTTGCATTTCAGTAAAGTAAAGGTTGGGTAAATACGACCTGGCCGTTCAGACTGAAGTCGCATTGCAAACTAGAAAAGCACTCGGAGAGCGCAGGCCTCTGCCAAGGCAGATCAGTCCCCCCCCCTCCCCCCAACACCACCAAAATTTAATCATTTGTTCCTTGTGCCAGTATCAACATTTTCTGAAAATTTCATGAAAATCTGTCCTCACTTTTTGAGTTATCTTGCTAACAGACAGATGAACAAACAACCCCCCCGCCATCACCTCCAAAACATAAATTATTTTTTTCCTTGTGCCAGTAACATTACCTGAAAATTTCATGAAAATCCGTCCATTACTTTTTGAGTTATCTTGCTAACAGACAAAGAGACAAATAGACAGAAAGACAGACAAACCCCGATGAAAACAAAACAACAAAATATCGGGTATGTATCAGATTTAAGACCACATATAAAAGTGGCCTGGGTCGGACTTGAAAAAATCGGATTTCTTGTGCTCAAACTGTCTTTAACAGATCGGATACAGGTCAAATATGGGAAAAAAAATCAGATTTGGGCCACATTTACCTGCAGTCTGAACATAGCCTTAGACTTTAGTTAGAAATTCGAAATTACTCAGTCACAAAAGCTCAGTTGCATACAAAAACACTCTTGAAAAAACACTAGCAAAAAAGCAAAAAAAAGGAAAGGAAGTGTGAAGAGATAAAAAAAACAAAACAATAAATAATACAAATAGAATACACTGATAAATTAGAAAAAAAAAAATCGCATTTTAACAGTCGTTAATGATATTACATTACACTAGGCATATTCCCATAAGGCACTAGTCGCTTTTCCATTGGACATCTGCGCAAAACTTTACCGATATTTACTAAATGTTGAAAAAACAGAAGTGTGTAATGTTGGTTTTTCCATTAAATCACAAATGTGATGATTTGCTTATTTATTATTGCAAGATGACACAAGAAGTCATTCCATAAACATGGCGACAAACGGAAATATGGTGTTGATTTACAGGTATATTCATTATTATTATATATTACTCGTACTAAATTAAAAATGATTGGGTTTCCTGGTGTGTCCACACATACATGACATGACATGTTTCCTCTTCTTCTTTGCTTGTTGTAACGTACGTCAACATCTGTTTTTAAAATTCACCTGACTCTAGTTATGAAAAAAGGTCTTTCCATTGCAGTTTTGTGTGATATACCATTTGTGCTAAGCCCGATAAACCACCTCTTGCCAATGCAAAAACTTTTAATTGCAAAAAGACTTTTGGCAAAATTGTCGTTTTTCCATTAGGTCAATTTTTATGCACAAGTTATATTTGCACAATTTGAGGGTCAATGGAAAAGTGACTAGTGTCTCACTGTAATAAGTGTCAGTGCGGTTTATGATCCATGTGTTGTGGTTCATACTGGAACTACATTTCTCCCTTCACTTGATTTATTATCTCATAGTATGTCATTTTCCCTGGGTCTTTTATTAACATGGCATTTAAAGTTTTGTTTACCTACAGTTTGGCAATATAAGCAATATATTAGAGTAGTAAATTGTCACATGATCAAACAAAAACTTCACCAACAAGGAAAATTCTCATGACTCAGACCCCAGATGACTCAGACAAGCAAAGGCATGTCCAGCCTTCAGATGTTTGGTCTTCTCACTCTTTCCAAGACATACATCACATGTGTGAAGCATACAGTGCTTTACATTACCCCCACATGATATTCCCAGATTGCACAAGGTATGTGGGTGTTACAATTCCTGTTTATTCCCGGTAACTGCAAGAGATTGCGTTATTATAGTTCATATGTCACTGCTGAAGGCACTGTGCAAAGGTCACACTTGCAGGTTTCACACATAACACACCTTAACAGAAACATGACTTCACAGACACCAAAGGAGGTGGTGGTTAATTTCTCTTTGCTTTTTGTAACTGAAAAATCGCTTGTGTGTTTCGTCTTCTTGTTATGTTGGCTGTAAAGTTAGCACTGGATGGCCACTATCTTGAATTTATATATCAAGCAAAGTGGAATAAAGAAAAAAAATAAAATAAAAATACCACTTTGGATAAGTTTTGGATAAATTTAAGTCATACTGAGTGATATTTTGGAGACTGAAGTGTGTTTGGAGGTACTCAAAAAAACCTTGCTGGTGACTGGTTTCCCTCAACAATAGACCTGATAGCAAGCAAGCAAGCAAAGGGTATTTATATAGCACCTTTCACAGACAAGAGAAGTCACAAAGTGCTTCACAAAAGATAATAAAATATAAATAAGACAGTAAAAGACAAATAAGAACACAGACAAAATTGCAATCATAAAAAGGAATAAATTTAAAATAATAAGTTGGTCATACAACAATTCTTTATCTACTGCCATGATAGAGTTATTCAGTAAATGGTTTTTTTTTTTTTTTTTTTTTAAAAAAAAGAAAGTATAATGGAATGACACATCACATTCTTCTTGTTGTTTGTGTTGCTGCTCATGGGTTTGTGTTTGTTCTCCTTTAGTGGTTTTCTTCGTCTTCTTTCAGTAATGGTTCTTTGTGTTGCTGTTATCTGAAAAGGAAAGACCATCGAGATGACAAAATACATAATCAATTTTATTTTACTTTGCAGCAATATTTCAAAAATAATAAGTCTTATTTCATCTTTGTTAAGTGGAAAGTAGACACTACAGAGACAAATGGGCCAATATGTAATGTTCTGTTCTGTTCTGCTCATGCATTAATTTGATTCATTTTGCTGGTTATTTAATTTAATTCGACTACTTGGCAGTTTTTTAGTGGCAGAAAGCAAATCTAAATGTGAGCACAGTTTCATCCA